>NW_021604904.1:482766-492912 GCF_004785775.1 Grammomys surdaster | reverse complement strand
CTCTCTCTCTCCAACTGCCTCTTCAGCTAACCTCTCATCTCCCAGTGTCTCTGTCTTTGTGTCATGGATTAGAAAGGTACCACCCTGAAAACCAAGTCCTCTAAGATCTTCACCGTCAGACATGGTTAACACCCTGAAGGCCTTTAGCATGTTACAGATTCTTGGTTAATTGATAATCCATGGGCCATGGAGCAGGCGCCTGTCTTTCCTCTTGCCACCAGGTGGCACTCTGCCAGTCTTACTGTGAATCCCTGTGACTCCTGGCTTCCCTCTCTGTCTTGCACTTAGCCAACCCTCACCTCCATGCAATCATGAAATAAATAGTTATTAGTCTGGACTCGGCACCCACTAGGGCTTCAGTGACACTGCACATTGAGCCAGTGTTTGTGGGATCCCTTCATTCTGAAAGCACTGGAGGGGTATCAGCGACACCTAGGTGCTGTGTGAGCCCTGTTAGGTCTACGGTGATCTCTGCCTCTTGGCTCACTGTCCTTCCATCCAGCAGGGCAGAAATATCCATCTCTTCCTGTCTCTGTGTCTCTAACATTCAGTGGGGTGCCGGGAGAGGCACAGAATAGGCAGCTTTTGTCCAGCCCTGCCCGTGGGTGCTGCTGCCAGCTCAGTATCACCAGTGCCTTGCTGACAGATACTCAGGCAGAGGAGTCTGAGTTCTGACGGAAGAGGCACAAGAGGAGTGTCTGAGTTGGCTCAGCAGGAGAAACGGGATCTAGGGGGAAGAGGGGACAGCTTAGGTGCCCACCCAGGAACAGGTACAGAGGGTAGAACCACCTAGCTTGCATTTGTCTAGACCAGCAGGCTCTGGTTCAAGTCCAGTCTTGTCTACCTCTCACATGTATTTTTTAAAGACAGGATCTCAGGTAGTGCAGACAGACCTCGACAGTGCAGGCTGGCCTTGACCCTGTTGCACAGCCAAGGATGACCTTGAATTTTTAATCCTTCTACCTCACCTGGGCAATGCTGGAATTATAGGTGTTTGCTACTATGCTCAGCTCTCCCTCATACCTTTTTCTTTTTGAAACTTAATTAATTTAGAGACGGGGCATATGCAAATGCAGCGGTATATGTGTAGAGGCCAGAGGATAACTTCCGGGAGTCAGTTCTCTGCTCCCACCCTGTGCGTTCTGGCTACTGAACTCAAGTCCTTAGGCTTGGCAGCAAACACCTTTACAGGCTGAGCCATCTTGCTGGCCCTTCTTTTTCTAGACGTGTGCATGTACATGTGTGTATACGTGTGCACATGTGTCATCACACATGCATCGGATATCTTCTATCACTATCTTATTATGTCTCAGAGATAAGATCCCGCCCCTCATTGAACATGGAGCTTGCTGATTGGCTAGACTGGCTGGCCTGCAAGCTCCAGGAATCTTCCTGTCTCGGCCTCCCCCACACTGGTACTATAGGTGTGCTGCCATGGCTGTCTTTTATGGGTCTGCCAGGGGTCTGACCTGAGGTCCCCATGCTTGTTCAGCAGGGGCTTTACTATCTGAGCATCTCTCCAGCCCCTCTCCCTCCCACTAGGAAACCCATCAACCAATTCTGTTGTCTTCAGCTCTAAAGTCTGACCAGAATCCACGAGTATCCCAACTACATCTTTTACCTGGGACTCCCACATGGATCACCCCATCTGTCTCCTTGGTCCTACTTCTCCCCAAATTGAGCACCTAAGTCAGAGCACATCCTTCTGTTCTGCATTCGTCTGTAAGCCTAGCGTGTTGGTGTGTCACTTTGATCCCATTGTTTGGGAGGCAGAGGCAGGAGGCTCTTCCATGAGTTTGAAGCCTGCCTGGTCTACATAGCAAGTTTAAGGCCAGCCAGGCATACATTGTAAAACCATGGGTATATATCATACCACATATAATATATGTGTGTGTGTGTGTGTGTATGCTGTATATTATATATATGTGGTATATATATGTATCTATATATAGATACATGTATATGAATGTGTATGCATATATATATATATTCCAAAGTAAAACCAATCTTGGCTGTGCCTATGAGGATTTGTACAACCCCACTCCTACCTCTTTGATGTCATTTTCTCCCTCTTTGCCCCCCCCCCATCATTTTGCTTCAACTCCACAGAACTCCCCGTGTGTTGCTAGAATACATAAACATGTTCCTATCTTGGACCCTTCACACTGGCTGTTCCTTCTCCCTGGAGACTCTGCCCTTCTTCCATGGCTTCTCTTCCCCTCAAGATTTCCTGAAGGGTGGCTTCCCCGTCCACCACTTCCCGTGTCTGAGCAGATCCCCACATCCCCTCTCTTCTGTTTTATCTGTATCTCACACCCACAACACACTTTACTTCTTACCCTGCTACCATCTTGCCCACCAGAATGCCAGCCCCACGACGCCCAGACCTGAGCCAGATGGAACAGGGTTGGGGAGACTCCCGGTCCTCGAGGGAAAGCACAAACGACCTCCAGTCTTCGATAGAAAGGACCTCAGACATGAGATGGAGAAGCCAATCATGGTGGTAAATATCTGTAATCCCGATACTTGGGAGGGGGAACCCACCCAAATTCCAGACCAGCCTGGACTCCATGAGATCCAGTCTTCAAAAAACAAAAGACAACAAAGCGAGCTGGCTGTGGTGACTTAGGTGACTAGCACTTAGGTAGTGGAGGCAGGAAGGGCAGGTACGTCATGAGTTCAAGTCATCCTCAGCTACACAGCGAGTTCAAGGCCAGCCTGTGCCACATCGACCCTGTCTCAGAAACAAAACAAAAAAGAATTGGGATCCAATATAGAAGATGGCCAGACAGCACCAAGGATGGGTAGCTTGGGATTCAGAGACACCTAGGAGGAGCTGCATCACGGAACTGACTCAGGAGACCCATGTGTTAGCAGAGCATCCCAGGACTAAGCAAACCGTTTCCCAGGCAACCTCACTCACCTTTACCCTGAAGGGGCAGCGGGTCTGGTCTACCAACATAATGTTTTCAGGCTTGAGGTCAGCGTGGATGATGGCCAGCTCCTTGAGCCGGGCCAGCGCTCTTAGTACCTGCAGTGTGACAGTACGGATGTGCCTGGCAGGAAGGGGCGCGAAGTTGTTCTCTTTCTGGAACTCAAAGAGGTTTTGCTCCAATAGCTCAAAGACCAGGTAGAACTTGAGGGCATCGTGGAAGAACTCAAGGAAACGGATAACGTGAGCCTCGTCCGGGTCCAGGCCTCGTACACAGCGTAACAGCTTCAACTCGTTCTTGATGATGCGGCTACGGTACGCATCATTCTTCAGGATCTTGATGGCCACCATTTCACCTGTACTCCGACGCCAGCCCTTGGCCACCTCTCCAAAAGTGCCCTTGCCCAGTACTTCAATGATGTCGTAACAGTCAGTCTCCGACTGGATGGTGGCCATGGTACCTTGGCTGCCAGTCACTATCCTGCCTTTACTCCTGAACAGCTGGCTTGGCTGCCTAGACCTCCCACCCTGATGATGGCCCCTAGCTAGTCCTCCTAGCGGGGGAAAGATAACTACACTCGTGCCTCTCCCTATGAGTTCAGCCCCTGTCTCCCTGACGCCCCTTGACCCCCTTGGCCACACGGTGAGTCTACCAGGGGCTGCACCCCTCCCCCAAAGCCCTCTTGGCTTGGGATGAGGGGGCTCAGGCCCCCCTGAATGGGTTCCAGCGTTGCTGAGTGGCTTTGATTCTGTTGTTAGAGACCTGAGTCCCAGGCTGGAATGGAGGGGGTGGGGTGCCTGGCTGGGACCCCTCCCCCACCCGCTGACTGACGGAATCCTGGAGAAGCTGACAGTGGACTCAGAGAGATTTTAATCGTTGACCTTGGGAGTTCAGAAATGGGACATACCTACATGGCATGTGAAAATGAAGAGAGGTAGAGACAGTGTGAGTGTGTGTGTGTGTGTGTGTGTGTGTGTGTGTGTGTGTGTGTGTGTTAAAGCACGGAGGGAATGTGTAGATAGAGTAAGATGACCCAGGTTGTCAGAGGCACTGAATGCAGGCTAAAATGTTTGAACTGGACACTGTGGGAGCCATGAAGGGCTTTAAGCAAGGGAATGACCACTCAGTCAGACATGAAGAAAGGCAAACTGTAGAAGGCAAGAAAGGAGGCCCCAGACCCCAGCAAGGAGGTTAAGGCAGGAGCCAGGCAGATGAGGCTGGTGAAGGGTTCAGGTGCTGATGGGTGAGGCATTCAGTAAGACAGGAGGGCAGGCTGAGGTCCTAAAAAGGTCAGGGAGGGAAGAAACCATCTATGACAAAGTGTAGAGCAGTCCCTGAGAAGGTGACATGGACAAGGGACAGAAGGTGTGAGAAGACACTGAGATCAGGTTCGGGAAATTGATGTTAAACAAAAGGAAAAACATCTCAATTTCTCCCCATCGGTTTTTCTCTTCCATACATTTTCTAGTCAATATATGGTTTGGTTTTTAAGTCAGGGACTTACTGTGAAGCCCTGGCTGGCCTGGAACACACTGCCTCTGCCTCCCAAGTGTTGGATGCACCAACTACACCTGGCCATTTTTTTATTTAATGTTTTAAATTTAATTTTATTTATTTATTTTTATTTATCCACTTTACATCCCGCTCACTGCGCCACTCCCAGGACATTAAAAAAAAACCTTTCTTTTCCTTTCTTTTTTAGATTTATTTACTTATTACTTTATGCATATCATGTTCACCTGTATGTATGTATATGCATCAAATGCACACCTGGTGCCATCAAAGATCAGAAGAGGGCATCGTATCCCCTGTGACTAGAGTTACAGATGGTTATGAGCTCCAGGGTGGGTGTTGGGAATCCATTCTGGGTCCTCTGCAAGAACAACAAGTGTTTTTTGTTTTTGTTTTTTTTTGTTTGTTTGTTTGTTTTTGTTTTTTCCGAGATAGGGTTTCTCTGTGTAGCCTTGGCTATCTTGGAACTCTGTAGGCCAGGCTGGCCTCAAACCCACAGAGATCTGCCAGCCTCTGCCACCTGACTGCTGGAATTAAAGAGTGCTGGGATTGAAGGTGAGCAGGGAACAAAAGGTTTCTTTAAAGAGCGTGTGCTTAGTCAGTCGTTAGGGAGCCCGAGGCTCTCAGAGCCAGGATTGGAGCTGCCATGCACACGTCTCCAGTATATGGTGTTTGGAGTCATCACCAGAAGTTTCAGCAGTAGCTGGCTCCCCCAGAGAGATGGAGGGGTGTCTGAGAGTTATCAGCTCCGAGGCTAGGTGTGGAAACCATAGAACATGAGGTAGCTTGCCAGACCGTAGTGGCACATGCCTTTAATCCTGGCACTCGGGAGGTGGCTGCAGGTGGATCTCTGTGAGTTCATGGCCAGCCTGGTCTACAGAGTTCTAGGATATTCAGGACTGAAAAGCCCTCTCTTGAAAAACCAAAAATAATAAATAAATAAATAAATAAATAAATAGGAGGAAGAGGAGGAGGAGGAAGAGGAGGAAGAAACAGTAGCTTGACATTTTGATGAGAAGTCAGAGGGAAAGAAAAACACTCAGGAGAAGCCAAGGACTGCTTGCTGGCAGTGAACATGGTTGCACATTCTTTGAATCCCAACACTCAGGAGACCAGACCGAGGTCAATGTGGTGGTCTGTGAGTCTGAGGCCAGCTAGGTCTACAGATTGAGTTCCAGAACAGCCAGGGAGACATCGTGAGATCCTCTCTCCAAAACAAAAACCAAAAAAACAAAAAACAAAAAACCGAAAAAAAAACAAATAACCAAAAAAACAAAAAACCACAAAACAACAACAAAAAACCCAAAGCGCTGGTGCTGAATGTCCAAACGCTGTGGCAGAGTCCACCGCAGGTGAGGGTGCTGCCTGTTGAGCGTGGTGGAGACAAAGGATCAGTGACCTGAGTAGGGAGCCCGGGGCTGGAGTGCGTGAGAGACCCTTGTTCTCCTGTATCTATAATGGAAGTTCGCAATTGCATGAGAGAGAAAGAGAGAGAGAAAGAGAGAGCGCCTGTGTGTCTGTGTCTGTGTGGTGTGTACACAGAGTGGCAGTGACCCATGTAGAAAAGACTTGGGGCTGACCCAAGTCACAGGTAGACATACACTGAAGACAGTAGAGGCCTAGATCCCTGCCAGTACCACTAAGGCAACAGAAATTGTGACTCACAGTCCCCAGGAGCTGAGGCCCAGTGGTGTTAGCTGCTCTGGAGCCAGGTCCTAAAAGGCAGCCAAGTATTTGAAACTGAGGCTCTGAAACCTTGATTCCAAAGAAAGAACCAGGAGGAGCCTCCTTGGGTGGAGCCCAAAGTGCACAGGGCAGTCAAACCGGAAAGACAGGAAGGGGAGCATGAAACCCAGCCTTGGCAGCCTTGGTGGCCTAAATCTGTAATCCTCACTAGTCTCAGAAGGCTGAGGCAGGAGGATTGAAAACAGCTGAAAGGGAAGTTACTCTACAGAGTGAGATGAAAGCCAGCTCTGGGAACTTAGTGAAACTTGAAATTAAAAGTTATGGAGTTGGGACATAGCTTGGGTGGCGGAGTCCTTGTCCTAGCGTGGGTAAGACCATAAACTGAATTCCCAGTGCCACGGAAAACCAGGCATGGTGGCACATTCCTCCAATCCCAGCTCTTGGGACATAGAGGCAGGCATCAGAATAAAAAAAAAAAAATTGAGGTCATCCATGCCTATATAGTTTGAAATTTGTCTGGGTCATATGAGACTGTTTCAAAAAAAAGAAATGAAAAATGAACCCACCAAGGGGGTAGGGGGAGATGGCTCGGAGCACAGGGCGCATCTTAGCACTCACGCGTGGCTCACAAGCATCTGGAGTTTCAGGCTTCCATGGGCACAAGCCACACATACAATGCACAGACAAAACACCCAAACACATAAAATAATAAATTAAAAATACTTTGAAAGAGGCTAGAGAGATGGCCCAGCAGTTAAGAGCACTGGCTGCTCTTCAGAGGTCCTGAGTTCAATTCCCAGCAACCACATGGTGGCTCACAACCATCTGTAATGGGATCCGATGCCCTCTTCTGGTGTGTCTGAAGACAGCCACAGCGTACACGTCTACATAAAATAAATAAATGAATCTTTAAAAAAAAATGTTTTTAAAGAAAGATGGGGCTGTAGTTCTGGGGTAGAATCTTTGTCCAGCACACATGAAAGTGCTGAAGGACAATCCCCAGACCACTAGGAGTAAAATAAAGTCTTGCTCATGGAAAGGGAAGATGGACAAGAGTTCTCCTACAGAGGACAACTGACTCTACAGAGGGGCCCTGCTGTGCCCTGCTGTGTTCTGCTGGGATCTCTCCACAGATCCTTTGCAAAGGCCTCTGGGAACTGTGAAGTGCAAGTGCTTGCCTGTAATCCCAGTGCTGAGAGGCTGAGCCTACAAGATATATTTAAAGTGACTGATTGCTTGTGTATGCAGCTTTCTGTCTGCATGTATCCCTGCAGGCCAGAAGAGGGCACCAGCTCTCATTACAGAACTCAGGACCTCTGGAAGAGCAGTCAGTGCTCTTAACCGCTGAGCCATCGCTCCAGCTCCCAAGGATGCAAGATTTTAGGTTCAAGCTGAGATATCACTGCATACACCAGATGGGGGAACATAAAGAGACCCTGTGTCCCACAGAAGAACCAGGACACACGGCAACTTTTGAATTATTTTATTCACATAGCTTGACATGATATACAGGCACTTTGGCCAATGAGGTGGCACAGGCCACTGGCTCCTGCCTGAGTCAGTTGCCCACCTTCAAGCCCTCTGAGGATTAGTGCTAGTAATGTCACACACAAAATAGGGACCTAGGCTGGGGATTAGGAAGACAAGAGGGAGAATCCCCAGCTATCCCGGGGCTTCAGATGGCAGCGGCCTGGGTTCCCTCAATCCTGGTGGCCCCTGGAGCTGCTGTTTCTGAAAACCCCACGCTGGGCAGTCGGACCCTGAATCCACCTTCTTCCCGGTCCCTACTCCCACTCCGGGCCTTGGGGCTTAAAGACACCCTAGGAAAGCGGAATTTGGGTGACTTCTCCCCAACTGGGGACTTGGAGGTTGCATCACCCTCCTGTCCCTTAGAGACTTTAGAAGGGGAAGCCAAACCTACGCGAGGCAAGCGGACCCTGACCCGACCCCGGCGACCGGAAGCCCCTTCCCCGCTGCCTTCTTCCTCCTCCTCAGGACTGGGAGAGCCTTCTCCAGAGACCGACTCACTTTGGCTGAAGCCCACTCGGGGTAGCCTGAGCTTTGGACTCTTAACCTTTTCTCCAATTTCTATTCCTTCCTTGGCCCTCGCCAGACCGAACAGGGGCAGCCGAACCTTGAGTTTGTGCCCGCCATCCCCATCGCCCTCAACCACCTGGTACTCAGCGTGGCTACTCACTGGAGACGTGAGTTCTACATCAGGCAATGAGATGTGGAAGGTACGCTGGGCCTCGGGGCCCTGGGGTTCAGCTCCTTCTCCTCTGCCTCCTGCCCCCAGTGAGGGCAACTTCAGTTTTAACCCACCTTCACTCTTGGCTGTGTCACCAGCCTGGGCTTCATGACCCAGTCCCACATCCAGCTCTAGCTCGGGCACTGTCACTGTGGGCATCTTGAAGATGCCCTCACCCACTAACAGATCACCACCTGCCACCTGGGTTCCAGGCAGCTCCAGCGTCACCTGTGGCACCTGGACCCTAGAGCCTGCTGTGCCTTCTGCAGAAGGGGCTGCGATCTCAGGGCCTGCCTCCCCAAAGCTGGCCAATTCCACCTGGGGCAAAGAGATACCTAGTGTGGACACCCTCTGCACACCCTCCTGGCCCTCTGCAACCACCTGCCTAGTGGTAGACACCTGGAGGCCTGATGGCTTCACTCCACTGGTGACCTTGTCTGTCTCCTGAGCTCCCGGTGTGACCAATTCCACTTCAGGGATCTTAAGCTGCCCAGCTATGGCCTCCAGCTTTTCCACTGGGCTGACACGTCCATCCTGAATTTCTGCTTCCTTTCCTCGGGACAGCCCAAAAGATGGCATCTTCAACTTGGGCATCTTCACTTTCCCATCCCAGCCCCAACCCTTTCCCTCAAGCTCAGCCTCCCCTGCCACTAGTACATCCGCTTCAGAGTCCCGGCCTTTCACCCCAAACTTGGGCAGAGCAAATCTGGATGCTTTAGGCTTGCTATCAGCCCCTGCTACTTCCACCTTGCCTGAGGGCACTTGAGCATCCAGGCTGAGCTGTGGGATGGATAGATCGAGGGCGGGCAGCAACCCCACTTCCCCAGCTCCCTTTGCTTCAGCATCAGTCCCCACTCGAGCTTTGGGGAGTGAGATGGCAAACTTGGATACCTTCAGCTTGGTGGCTCGCCCAGGCCCCTCCACCTCTGCCTTGACAGCTTTGGGACCTGAAAGTCCAAATTTGGGCAGAGAGAACTTGGAAGAGGGTTTGACTTTCATCTCCACCATCTCTAGCTGCTCTTTCTCAACTTCAACTGTGGGCAGCTGAGGAGTGACAATCTCCACAGAGGGTACACGGAAGCCCATCTCTCCAACAGCTGCTGACACCCTGGGGCCCTCTGGCTTCTCCACTTTGCCAGAGACAGCTTCTTGGACTTGTCCCTCCAGGCCCAGGACCCCAGGCAAGTCAAGCTCCACAGAGGGTAGAGCGAGGGAAGGGACAGCAACATGGGCTGTCTCAGCACCCGCCTCTGGCTGCAGACAGGGAAGTGTCATGCGTTTGCCTGGAACCTCAATACCTGCCTCCCCAGGCTTGCCCACTTTCCCCAACTTGGGCATGGTCATCTTGGGCAACTTGAAACTAAATTCAGTCCCTTCTGCCTGCTCTGTCCCTGCAGATGTCCTCTGCGCCTCGGGAACCTTGGACAACTTCATCTCTGACACTGTGGGAAGATGCACCTCTGGGACCTGTGGCACTTGCATTTCAGGCAGCCGAATGTCTGACACTTTGGGCAGCTGCAGCTCTGGAAGAGGGATATCAGGCACTGTCATCTCAGGCACTTTGGGGAGTTTTAGTTCTGGAAGCTTCATTTCAGGAAGTTTAATGTCAGGCACTTTGGGTAGCTGAACTTCCGGGAGATGAATGTCAGGCACGGCCATCTCAGGCACCTTCGGGAGCTTCATCTCTGACACTTTGGGTAGCTGAACTTCCGGGAGTCGCACATCAGGCACGGCCATCTCGGGTATCTTTGGGAGCTTCACCTCGGA
>NW_021604904.1:465012-482756 GCF_004785775.1 Grammomys surdaster | reverse complement strand
TTGGGAAGCTGAACTTCCGGGAGTCGTACATCAGGCACGGCCATCTCAGGCACCTTCGGGAGCTTCATGTCTGGGAGCTTCATCTCTGGAACTTTCGGGAGCTGTACATCTGGAAGGTGTACATCAGGCACGGCCATCTCGGGCACCTTCGGGAGCTTCATCTCTGGGACTTTCATCTCAGGGACTTTGGGCAGCTGCACTTCCGGAAGGCGAACGTCGGGTACAATCATCTCAGGGATCTTTGGAAGTTTCATGTCTGACATTTTGGGTAGCTGTACCTCAGGGAGTTGCACATCTGGAATGGCTGCCTCGGGCACTTTTGGGAGTTTGACCTCAGGAACTTTAGGGAGCTTTACTTCAGGCCCTTTGGGTGCCTTGACCTCAGGCCCAGCCATACCGATGCCGAAAGAGGGCATCTTGAGGGTGGGTAGCTTCAGCTTGCTCTCAGCAACAGCTTCAGGGCCAGAGGGCCGGGGTTCCAGAAGAGAAAGCCCGAAGGTGGGCATTCGAAGTCTGGGACCCTTTGCTTTGGCCTCGGGGCTGCCCTTGACTACCTTGGCTTCAGTAGTTTCCTTCCCTCGAACTCCAAAACGAGGGAAACTGAGACGGGGCATCTTGAGGGCCACTTCAGGTACCTCTCCCTGGGCCTCCACCTCTGCACCTGGCAAAGCCAGATCCACCCCCACAGATGGAGCTGCCACATCCAGGGTGGGAACTTTTACCACTGCAGCCCCTTCCTGGGTGTCCAGGCATGGAAGTGTCGGGAGAGTAGGGAGAGAGGGCAGGGTGGGAAGTTCCACTTGTGGAACCTGGATTCCTGTGGCTGGGGGCTCCACAGCCGGTGCAGCTGGGGGTCCTAGCCCAAGGGTTGGCAGATGAAGGGCAAAGCCGCTGGCTGCCTCTGTTGATGGGATCCCCTTGGGAACTGAGACCTGAGGGACACCCACCTCAGCACTTGGAAGCCGAGGCCCAACTAGCTCTATCTGAGGGACTGTGAACCCAGCTCCTGTGGCTACCTCAGCTTCCGCCTTGGCCTTCCTTGGGGGAGGGGCGGCAGCAGCCATTCGGGCTACCTGGGCCTCTTCAGCTACTTCTCGGACACGGAGCCGAGGCAGCTGGAGACGCCGACGGGCAGGGGCAGCTGGGACAGGTCCCTTGACAGCCTCCGCTTTGAGACCCCGACGCAGTCGGGAGAACTTGGGAAAAGAGAACTCGACGTCAACAGGGGCCAAATCTGCAGGGGTCCCCAGGGCCCCAGTCACCATCTTCTTCTTCTTCACAGGGGACAGACTCTGGATGTTCTGAGGAGAGAGGAGAGAGGCAGGAGGCTGTGGGACAGTGGGAGGCTGGGAGTAGACAGAAAAATAGCCCACCTACTAGGCTGGGAGAAGTTGGGGGTAGAGTATATACCCCAAAACATATCCTCCTTCCTGCCTGTCACTTCACCCCAGGAAGGCAATGACAGTCATACAGAATCTCAGAGTGAGTGGACAGGGGTGTGGCAATGGGAACCCAGAAATTCCAGGCCCTTATTCTGGAATTTCCCAACATCCTTATTGTAGAGATGGGGAAACTGGGACCCAGACAGGAAAAGAAACTTGGGTCACTCTGTAACCCAACAGCCATTGGGCTAGAATCTGGCCTTCCAGGACTCCACGACCCCTAATGAGCCGGGTTGCTTGGTGGGGATAGGTGAGAACCACCTGCTGACAGGTGCACCGTTTCCCAGGAGTGGAGTTTTGGAGCAGAGAATAAGGGGCAGAGGGCGAATTAGTGTTGGGTTAGAGACAAGACAGAGGGCCAAAGTGGGCCACGGTGGCAGGGAGTAGGGTTTACGGCGCAGCGACTGGGTCACTGGGGCTGTCCTGGACAGGGACCGGGCTAAGCACGCGTACCAGCTTGGCCACTTTGGCCCGCGGGCCCTTCATCTCGTATCCAGACACCGTCCCGGGCCGCAGTGCCAGGTCCCCGGTGGGCACAGTGCGCTTCAAGCAGAAGGAGACCTTGTAGGGCTCAGCGCACTGTAGCAGGCGAAGTGCATCCTCATATTTGAAGTTCTCAAAGAACACACGGGCGCTCAGCAGCTGGTCCCCTGCAAGCGAGGTGGAGGTGGGTCTGGAGTAGTGTCTCCTGACTCCACCCACAGTTGGGCCCGCCTATTTCCTAGGAATCAGCCAAGAGAGGTCCAGGCCCAGCTTTTGTTTTTGTTTTTGTTTTTGTTTTTTCGAGACAGGGTTTTTTTGTGTAGCCATGGCTGTCCTGGAACTCACTCTGTAGACCAGGCTGGTCTCGAACTCAGAAATCCGCCTGGCTCTGCCTCCCAAATGCTGGGATTAACAGGCCCAGCTTTTGACCCCGCATCTCATAGGCCTCTGGCTTGAGAGGAAATTTCAAAGGTTAGGACTCTAAGAGCGAAACTGGTCCCATTGGTTTTAGCCCCGCCCCTTTCTGAAAGGAACCAATCCACTCAGGCCACTTATGGGTGCCTCTCCACTCTCCTTTTCCATCCTTATCATTCAAGCAAAGAGTTCCTTGTGAGATCAGAATCAAAAAGCATCCTTGAGCACCCACAGGGGTTTCATATAATTCAGTTCACTATGTAGCCGAGGATAACCTTAAACCCTTGACCCTCTGTCCCCACCTCAAGCACTAAGGTGACAGGCATTTGCCACCACACCCAGCTGTGGGTTATGAAGTTGATAACCTACACGGAGGTACTTTACCCTCTGTGGATGGTTCCTTCCCCATCTGCTTGAACTCATAAGAATACACTGTTGAAATCGGAGATGTAGCTCTGCTACAGAGCACACTTGCCTAGTATGAAAGATGTCCTAGGTTCCGTCTCCAGTACTACCCGTCCATATGACAGACACACTGACAGAAGATTCAGACCTTAAACTGTCTTTGCCTAGACACACTGGCCTCAGATTATCAGAGAGCCACTGCCTCTGCTTCCCAAGTGCTGGGATTGAAGAAGTGTGTTGCTACATTGCTTTTAATGTATGTCTGTGTGTGTATATATGCTTTGTTTACGTAGATGCTTTCTGAGGCCAAAAGAAGACATCACATGCCTTATAGCCGGACGGAACTAGCTATGAGCTACCTGACATGGGTTCCAGAAAATGAACTCAGCACTCTTAACCGTGACACCGTCTCTCCAGCCTCTGGTCTTTATTGTGTCTGTTTTAATATTTATTTGATTTTTGTTTATGTGACTGTGTGAGTGTAAGTGTGCATGTATGTAGGTGTGAGTGTGCCGTTGTGTGAGCGTGTATGTGTGTATTTGTCTGTGTGTTTGTGTGTGTTTGTATGTGTGTATGTGTGTGTGTTTGAATGTGTGTTTGAGTGTATTTGTGTGATTGTGTACATGTGTGTTTGTGTGTGTGTGTGAGTATATGTATATTTGTATGTGTGTATGTATATATATGTTTGTGCATGTGTATGAGTATGTATGTGTATTTGTATGTGTGTATGTGTGTTTGTATGTATGTGTATGTATGTGTGTATATGTGTGTGTGTATATGAATGTGTGTGTTTGTATGTGTATGTGTGTTTGTATGTGTATATGTGTGTTTGGATGTGTGTGAGTGTGTATATGTGTGTGTATGTTTGTATGTGTGTATATGCTGGCTCCCACAGAGACCAGAGAGAGATTCAGATTTCCTGGAACTGGAGTTACAGATAGTTGTGAGCTGCCCAACAAGGGTGTCAGACAGAAACTCTGGTCCTCTGTTCAGTTCAGCCAGTGTCTTAACCACTGAGCTATCTCTCCAGCCTTTTTTGTTTGTTTGTTTTTGCTTTCTGAAGCTGGGTGTCCCTATGTAGCTCAGGCTGGTCTTGATCTCTTTCTCACCATGACTCCAAGGCTAGCATCAAACTGTCAATCCTCCTGCCTCAGCCTCCTAAGTACTAGGATCATAGTACCCCAGTTGGGGAATTTTGGGAGCTTAGTAAGATGTGTATTTCTAACACACACATTTATGATTCCATCCTGGAATTCTCCCCTCCACACTTATCAATGGTCCCCCAGTCTCTGCAGGGAAATTTTTGGAGCACTATCCACCCAAATATTAAAATTGTGAATGTACAAATTTCATATAAATATTATAATATTTGCATAAAACCCATATACATCCGCCCTGCACTCTCTGTACTTTAAATCATCTCTAGCTAAAATTTTTGAGTTTTATTATTATATTTTAGTGGGTTTTTTTGTTTGTTTGTTTTTAATGTATGAGCATTTTGCTTGAGTGCACGTCTATGCTTCATATGCGTGCCTGGTACCCATAGAAGCCAGAAGAGGGTGTTGGATCCCCTGGGACTGAAGTCATAGATTTATTGTGAACTGCCATATGGCCACTAGGAATAAAATCTGGGTCCAAAGCCAAGCATGGTAATGCATGCTTTTAGTCCCAGCACTTGGGAGGCAGAGGCAGACGTAGCTCTGAGTTTGAGGCCAGCCTGGTCTACAGAGTAAGTTTCAGGGCAGCCAGGGCTAAACTGACAAACCCTGTCTCAAAAGAAAAAGAAAAGAATTATCATCATCATCGTCGTCACCATCATTATCATCAGGGTCTTCTGGAAGAGTAACTGGAACTCGGCACTCTTCAATGCTGAACTATCTCTTCAGCCTCAACCTTTTTTTTTTTTTTTTTTAGGCTGGAGACTGAACCTAGGACCTTATGCATACTAGACTAATGTTCTACCACTAAGCCACACACCAAAGCTCTCACTTGTGAACTCTAGGCAAGTGCTCTGCTACTGAGCCAGAGCCCTAGGCCTCTTTTCTCTATTTTTGAGACAGGATGTTACTATGTTGCCAAGACAGACCTTGAACTTTCCATTCTCCTACCCTGGACACTTAAATAACTATTTGTTTGTTTGTTTGTTTGAGACAAAATCTCCCTGTGTGGTCCAGGCTAGCCTTAAACTCAAGATTCTCCTGCCTCGGCTTCCTAAGTGTTGCTGGGATGACAGGCTAGTACCACCAACTCCAAATTATAAATGATACAATGTAAATGCTTTATAAATAGTTATTTCTTTGTGTTTTAAATTTTTTTCTCACTGTGTGTTTGAGTATTTTGCTCCCATTCATACAGTGCTGAGCCCAGAAGAGGGCATATGACCCCCTGTAAGGGACAATTGTGAGCCACAGTGTGGGTGCTGGGAACTGAACCCTGGTTCTTTGCATGACTAGCAAATGCTCTTAATTGCAGAGCCTCATCTCTAACCCCTTTGGGAATAATGAAAGAAGAAAGTCCAGACATGCTTAGTATGGGCACCTCCCCCCAACACACGCACGAATGTTTTCCGTCTCTGATCGGCTGAATCCTCAGATGCAGAATTCAGAGATGTGAAGGGTAGATTGTTTACCCACGTGCCCTTCCACACCTCCAGCTAGTGTGCAAGAGACAGCACCCACGGGCCCTTCCACACCTCCAGCTAGCTAGTGTGCAAGAGACAGCTCTGATTTATGACGTCTGATGGGTCTGATGGTGCCCGCCTGCCATCCCACCCCTCATCAGGCTGGAGCAGGAGGAATCTAAGGTTAACCTGGACCACACAGGAAGACTTTGTCTCAAGATATAAAAACAAGGGCTGGAGAGATGGCTCAGAGGTTACCTGAGGACTGAGTGGCCTGCTGATACCTGTTTGGAGAAAGCATTGACTTCTCTTCCAGAGGTCCTGAGTTCAATTCTCAGAAACCACATGGTGGCTCACAACCATCTGCAATGAGGTCTGATGCCCTCTTCTGGTGTCTCTTAAGAGAGCAATGGTGAACTTATATACATAAAATAAATAAATCATTATAAAAAGGAAGGAAGGAAGGAAGGAAGGAAGGAAGGAAGGAAGGAAGGAAGAAAGGAAGGAAGAAAGGAAGAAAAACAAGAAAACAAGCCGGGCATGATGACATATGCCTTTAATCCCAGCACTTGGGAGCCAGAGACAAATGGCAGTAGCACGTGAATTCGAGGCCAACCTGGTCTGCAAAGCAAGTTCAGGATAACCAGGGCTACACAGAGAAAGGCTGTCCCGAAAAACCTAACCAAACCAACCGACAAAACAAGAAACAACTAAGGCAGCCTTGTGCCAGGCTTCTATCGTTTAACACTTGGAAGTCTGGCAACTGTTCCTCTTCTTTGTTTCCATTTCTATTTCTCTCGGACACTGCTCAGAGCCTGGGCATGCTTTCCCTGACACAGTGTTTTGTGTTTCTTATTCTTTCTCTGAGGCTCCTCCTACCCCACACCTTTAGCCATGTGACTACTTACTAACCTCCATTGCTTTCTTGGACCCAAACTTAAAAGACCTGGCTTTCTTCTCCCCCAACTCAACAATTGCTAAGACTTACAGATTGCCTGCATTGGTGTTTTTCTCCCAGTCTGTAATAAAACTGTCCTTGAGCTTTAAAACAAAACAAAACAAAACAAACAAACAAACAAACAAAAAACCACTCTCAGCTTGTCTTTCTGTCTTTCTCCGAACAGGTATCAGCAGGCCACTCAGTCCTCAGGTAAAACCTCCTCAGGGATTCCCCACAACCAACGAATTGGGGATGAAACCTAGCCAAGCACTCTATCACCTAAAAGTGATGCCTAGAAGCACCCTTGAGGCCTCCCTCTCTATGGTACCCCACACCTAGTCCTGAATGTCTATGAGATTCAAGTCCTTCCTTTCAACAACCCCATATTAGTCCTGCCGGCCCATCACCTCGTAGAGGCTAACTGATCTTTCCCCTGATGCTGCCACCTCTTACATTTCAGTCTGCTGTTAATAGAGCAGCTCAACAGCATGCAGTTCTGCTTCTCTTCTGCCTATGTCCTAGAATAAAAGTCATAGTCCTACGAGCCCTTCAAAGTCGCCTTTCCCCTACCTTCTTACTAGTCTCATCCCACTATTCTGTAAGTTTCTTAAGCGTTGGGACCTTTCTGTGTTCTGTTCACCATTGTAGCCAAAGCAGTAAAATGCTTAGTAAGTAATTCTTATGGATCAGGGATGTACTTCATTGGCAAAGTGCTTTCCTAGAGCTCACCAATGAGAGAGCACAGTTTATAGAGCATTTGCCTAGCAAGTCCAAAAAGCCCTGGGTTCCAGCCCCAGTATGACAAAAACGAACATATACATTTTAAAAATAATTAATTAATTAAAAAAGAATAATTGCTACATGCAATGCATAAGTCAAACGGCTTTATCCATATTTCTTAAAAGCATCTTTTATGGGGCTGGAGAGATGGCTCAGCGGTTAAGAGCACTGACTGCTCTTCCAGAGGTCCTGAGTTCAAATCCCAGCAACCACATGGTGGCTCACAACCATCTGTAATGAGATCTGATGCCCTCTTCTGGTGTGTCTGAAGACAGCTACAGTGTACTTATAAATAAAATAAATAAATAAATCTTTTTAAAAAAATCTTTCATTTAATTAAGTTCCTCTCTTCATCTCAAGTTAACTCCGCCCCTTTTTCCTGTCCCAATAACACATTAATTAGCACTTACATAGTGCTTACTGTGTGACACTTATCTGTGTGTTGTTTTCAAAACCTGACTCATTTAAGCTACATAATAACCTCATGAGGTCAGTGCTAATTATTCCCATTTAAAGATGAAAATATGGAGTCACAGAAATATCACGAGGTTTCTGGGAGTCCAACACAGACAATGAGCAGGCCCTAAATAACCATAGTGCTAGCTGGGCATGGTCACTCAGGCCTGTCATCCTAGCTACCCCGGAGGCAGAGACAGAAGGATCAAAAGTTCAAGGCCGAGGGCTGGCAAGATGGCTCAGCAGTTAAGAGTGCTCTCTGCATTTCCAGAGGATGTATCACCCACTTGGCAGGGCACAGGGGATTCCGAGCCCTCTTCTGGCCTCCAGGGGTACAGCAGATACATGACACATCGACATAGTTAGTTGGTGGCAAAACATCCATACAAATAAAATAATAAAGTAATTATTTTTTTAAGTTTAAACCCAGCCAGGATTACACAGGAAGTTCAAGGCCAACTCGAGCAATTTACAAAGACTCAAATTCGTGGTGGCGTACGCCTTGAATCCCAGCACTTGGGAGGTAGAGGCAGGCGGATTTCTGAGTTCGAGAGCTCTGGTCTCCAGAGTGAGTTCCAGGACAGCCAGGGCTACACAGAGAAACCCTGTCTCGAAAACAACAACAACAAAAAACAAAAACAAAGACTCAAATTTTTAAAAAGGAATCTGAAAGACTGACATAGGGGGTGCATGCCTGTATCCTAGCACTTGGGAAATAGAGTAAGCTCGTTCTCAACTGTACAGAGAGTTCAGCGCTGGCCTGAACTTCTTCCCGAAGCCCCAAAACAACGAATGAGATGTAACTCGGTGGTAGAGCAAGAACCTGGCATGCTTGAGGAGCTAGATTCAGAAGAACAAGGAAAGCCTCACCACAACCCCTTAACCCCGCCTCCTAGCAAATAAGCACAACTTCAGTTTCAGCCTGCTTGGACTCTAGGCAGATACCTAACCACACCCCGCAGGTCAACCCTGCCCCACCAGGCCTTCAGGCTCCGCCCACCCCCGCTCCGCCCCGCCCCGCCCCCGCTAGGCCCGGGACCCAAAGCAGATTCCTAACTCCGCCTCCACAAACCAACTTCGCCCCGCCCTCCCCAAGCCACGCCTTCAGGGCAATGGCCAAGGCAGATTCTTAACTCCGCCCCCACAAACCGGCTCCGCCTCGCCATAGCCAGGCCACACCTACCTTCTTGCAAGCTAAGGCTCTTTGCGGCCGGTGAGTCCTCTCGCAGCTCGCGGACAAAGATTCCTTCTTTGCCGCCGCCTGCTACGTTGAAGCCGCTGACCCCGGTCTGCGCCTCGGTCTCCACGATAATCTCCACCAACTCCGCTCGTCTCAGCTCCTGCGAGGGGCAGCAAAGGGTGGCCATGGAGCTCCAGGAAGGCAACTCGCCTAGAGCTTGCCATGGCGTTCCTTCCCTAGGACCCGCGTTGTGGTTAACCAGCTCTCCCTTCTCTCTCGCCCTCCGGGGGCATCGGGGTCCGGAAAAGCAAGGGGCGGGGCAGGGCTGGAAGAAGAGGAGATGAGTGGGCGGGGCAAGATCATGGGGCGGGACTAGGAGAGCCAAATAGGCGGTTTTGAGAAACTTACTAATTTTCCTTTCTTTCTTCACTTTCTTTCCTTTTATTTTTGAAACAGGAACTTTTGTAAGCCCAGAACGCCCTTAAAAGCCTCGGATTCACAGAGATTCCCCCTTCGAGTACTGGGATTATAGGCATAAGACAAAATGCCAATTCCAATATCCATATTCGGGTGGGGCTTTAATAACTAAACAACAGGCCTAGGGATTTAACTCAGTGGTAGAACTCTTGCCTAGCACGCACGAGGTTCTGAGTTGCGTTCCCAACACAAAACAAACCAAAACATTTATATAAAATATTCAACTTGATAGTAGGTAGTCCCACCGAACAAAGGCATGCTTCTCACGAAGGGAGGCACCCTTAAGCCATGTAAGATGGAAGAATGGGGTCTTGCCCCCTGTGGGCTTGAATATGTGTGAGAATGCTGTTGCGAACTCTCTAAAACATGCATAACTCCCCCGGGAAAGGGAATCCAATGAAGGGGGGGTGCGTGGGTAATGAATGGTGACCGCAGCAGAAGTGGCATTCGTGGTATTTACTGACCCTGGCTCTGAAACACGCTAGAGGGTTCACATCTGCTTCCCAGCAGGGGAAGCGAGAGGTCTGAGTCTGTCTAGGAAACCACAAGACTTTGCGGAGCGCCTTGCACTTCTGGGCCTATAGGCAGACTGCAAAGTTGGGTGGTGTGTAAAGAATGTCTGGTTGTGAACCGAGACCTGAGCAAGCGTGGATGAAATTGGATGAGTGCAAGGCATTGCGACCAGCCAGGAGGAGCTTAGAGAAGGACAATCAGCTCTAGACTGAATGCCCTACTGCAGTGGCCGGAAGGGACTAGAGCAGGGGAATATGGGACATTAGTTGTAGGGGCCCATTGCCCCATCTCACCGAGTGGGGAAGCTGGGGCTCCAACAAGTTCGGTCACCTGTCTAGGGCTGCACATAGAGCAGTAAAGGACTGGATTTGACTTGGTCCCCAAGTCCTTCATGCTGACTTCACACCTCAGCTCTTCTCTGTAGTGGGGTATTTTGACTCAGGGTCTTACTGTATATTTCAGGCTGGCCTCTAACTCACAGTAGTCCCCCTGCCTCAGCCTCTTGAATACAAGTGCTAGGATCATAAGCATGTATCCATGCCTGGTTATACTAGTCTCTTCTGATAAAATATTTCTGTTGAATTTTTTGTTTTTGTTTTTGTTTTTGTTTTTTTGTTTTTGTTTTTTTTCAAGACAGGGTCTCGAGGCTTCGGGTGTCCTGAAACTCACTATGACTACCAGACTGACCTGGAACTCACAGAGATCCACCTGCCTCTGCCTCCCAAGAGCTAAGATTAAAAGCCTGTGCTATCACACACAGATATTTTTAAATTTATTTTAAAAGGATCTGGGAGCTGGGCAGTGGTGGCAGATGCCTTTAATCCTGACGTTCAGGAGGCACGGGCAGGCAGATATCTGCATTTCAGGCCAGCCTGGTCTATAGAGCCAGCTCCAGGGCAGCCAAGACTACAAAGAGAAACCATGTCATGAAAATTAAAAAAAAAAAAAAAAAAGACTGGGGGAAGGCAATAAAACAACAAAAAACCAAAGGATTTTACCTGCGTTGGTGTTTTGCTTGTGTGTATGTCTGTGTCCCATATACATGTTTGGTGTCAGTGGAGGTCAGAGGAGTGTGTCAGATCTCTGGGGGATTTGAACCCCCCACATGGGTGTTAGAAATCGAAACAAATCTTCTGGAAAAGAAGCCAGTGCTCTTAACCACTGAGCCATCTGTCCCGTCCCAGGTTTTCTTTCCTTTTTTTTTTTTTTTTAAGTTTTGTTTACATTCATTTATGTATGTATATATGTGTGGATATGTCAGAGAAATCAATTTTAGGAACTGGGTCTTTTCCTCTACCATGAAGCTTCCAGAAGATTGACCTCAAATCATCAGGCGTGGCAGAAGGCGCACCTGTACCCACTGAGCCCATCTGGCTGGCCCCTCTGCTCAGTTCCGTCATCCTCAGTACTGAGGATTGAATCCAAGGTCCTGTGCATATTAGGGCACTCTACCCCTGAGTGACACTTTTTTTTTTTTTTAAATCATTTTGAGAGAGGGCTTTACTAAGTTGCCCAAGTTGACCTTGAACTTGAAAGCTAAGATGACAGGCATAAGCCACCACACCCATCTGTAGGCCCCACACTGTGCTGAGCAAGCATTTGACGTATGTTAATTTCTCCCACACGTTTACTGTGTCCAGCTTCCGGATGGGGATACCAAAATCCAGAGAAGGTAGGACATGCCTTCTTGGTACCCTAACCTGTGGACACCCACCTCAGCGCTGCGGCTCCTGGCCTCCATAGCTCTGCAGAGAGTCACCGGGGGCTCAGGCTCCTGTTTCCTCTCCTCCTTCTGCTGTAGAACCAGCTTCAGCTCCTCATGGAGCAGCTGCCGCTGAGCCTGGAGGTGCAAGATGGAGGCTTAAGGCAAGGAGGGATTTGTGGGGTGGAGATGGGGGTTGCCAGAGAAGTCAAGTTCAGGGATGGGATCAGGCGGACAGAGAGTAGGGCCCCTCACCGCTTCCTGGGTGATGGTCTGTTCTCCTGACAGGAGCCCCACTCGGGGTGATACACAGCCGTAAGTGGGAAGCTCACTCTTCCTTTGAGGTCTTGCTGCCTGCTGAGGAAAGACAAAGGGCATGGGACACCAGACAGGCCCAGGGATGATAGAGAGGGGTTTGTGGAACCAGCCAGCTCTCACCTGAGGGTCACTTCCGGCTCCCTGGGCCTCCTGGGTCTGGGGCTCTAGGAAGAACAACACACACAGTAGTATTACCTCATATCCCCTGGTAGCTTCCTAAGAGTCGGACCCTGTGCTCGTTCTCACAGTTCTTTGGGCTCAAGTGCCGCACGGTCATTTCCAGGCCAGCCTGGAGTACATAGTGAGACTCTGTCTCAAAACCTGAATGCAGAGCTGGGAGTACTAGGCCTCATAGTACACACTGATAATCCCATCATGTCTGGTTGATTCTGTGCTAGGGAGTCAATCCCAGGGTTTTGTGCATGTCAGGCTACCATTTTACCAGCTGAGCTACAGCCTAGCCCTTGCTTTGAGTGTGAGACAGGGTCTCAGAAAATGTTAGCCTCAAATTCTCTATGTAGCTGAAGATGACTTTGAACTATTGCTCCCCCTACCCCCCAATTTCAGCCTCTCAAATACTGGGGTTATGCCGGGGCAGTGGTAGCGCACGCCTTTAATCCCAGCACTTGGGAGGCAGAGGCAGGCAGATTTCTGAGTTTGAGGCCAGCCTGGTCTACAGAGTGAGTTCCAGGACAGCCAGGGCTCCACAGAGAAACCGTCTTGAAAGATCAAAAAAGAAAAAGAAAAAACATACTAGGATTACAGGCATATGTCACTGTTTTTAGTTTACGAGACAGCTAGCTACTTTACTGAAAATATGCCATCTCAGAGAAGCCAAGCAAATCTGTACTCGTGTGGCGCACACAGCCCAAGAAGAAGGCACAGAGAAGGCAGCCTCCAGCCAGGCTCTCCTAGGGACATGGAGGAGGAGACTGTCTCTGAGCTTGGCCCCCACCTGGCATGCCAGCCCGCCAACCCCTGCCACACAGGAAAAGGTCAGGCACATGCGGGACATTCCCTCACACAATGGGCCATCTGCTGTGCCTGTCACATTCTGCCCCTGCCCACCCACCCACCCACCCACTGCCACACAATGGCCCTTCATAGCTCACCCCTGGAGCAAAGGAGCTCAGTTGGTAGAGTGCTTGCCTAGCATGCACAAAGGCCCTGGGTTCAATTTCCCAGCACCGCCTAAACCAGGCATGGCGATATGCAATTATAATCCCAGCATTTGGCAGGTAGAGGCAGGAGGATCAAACAATTCAAGGTTATCCTTAGCTCCCTAGGCCAACTACATGAAATGGGTCTATGCAGCCCAACAAACTTAGGCCACAATTGGACGAACTAGACTACTCTCTTGACACATGCATACATGCTGTAATCACTCCATCCAATGGCTGCCAGTGTCTAAAGGCTCCTGACAGAAACCCCTAGGAGGCCTAGATTCTATGTCTAAGCCCGGCCTCCTTGTGAACCTTTTCAGCTCACACAAGCTGAAGACCTCTCCTAAGATGGCTTCCCTGTGAACCAGGCCCTGTGAAGGCAACCACAGACCTGAAATTCACCCTACAGATGCTAGCTGTCACAGGGGCAGAGATCAAGGCTCAGTTGGCTCAGTGAGAAATGTACCTGTCCAGAGTCACATAGCCAGGATGAGGCAGAGTAAAGACCTGTGCCTTTGGCCTCTGTTCTATACCTAACTTACAATGACAAGGCCTAATTTGCAGAGCCACTGAGGGAGAGTTGAGGTGAACAAGAGGAGTCAAACTGAATAAATTCCAGAGGGCCCTGTCAGTGCCAGGCCTGGCCACGGAACCCTATTTTGCTGACAAGTAAAGGAAAGTTAAATACAGAATGTCGTAAACTGGGTGTGGTCAGAGACTACTGTAATCAAATAGAATTATGAGTTAAAAGGTAGCCTGAGCTACATGAGACCCCGTCTCAAAAATACTGAAAAAAATACTGGAAAGCAGGAAGATTTATGGTTTATGTTCAACCTGGGCTTCATAACATGTTCTGGGTTCAACCTGGGCTACAGCATGTGACCATCTCAAAAAAAAATTACAAAAACAACAAAAGGGGCTGGGGGCCTGGAGAGATGACTCAGTGGTTAAGAGCACTGGCTGCTCTTCCAAAGGACCTGGGTTCAAGTCCCAGCACCCATATGACAGCTCAAAATTGTCTGTAGTTCCAATTCTAGGGGAATCTGGCACCTTCAAACATACATGCAGGCTAAACATTAATGCACATAAGATAAAAATGAGAACCAATAAGATCTGTGGGGAACTTCAGTGGAGAACCTTGGCCTCACACAGTGGCAGATACCAAGGAAGATGTTGAAGGCCACTCTTGCTTTGGGCCAAGGCAATGAGGCTACACCTAGAACCTGACACAGGAAGCCTAGGCAGGACACAGGCGACATAGCGTCCCCCTTCTTCATCCCTCCCCTCTTCATCTGTGCCTGGAACAGCTGCCCAGCCCAGGTTATATTTAGACCTCTGAGCCCTTCCTGAGCCACATGCCCAGCTCCTGGGCAGGGGTGGGGGCAGCTTCCGAAGGAAATGTTCCCTCTGCAGACACTCTTTGTTCTCAGACCTGCCCATCCCACTAGGTAAGGAAGTGGGGGACAGGCTTCCGGGGAGTCCCTGGTTTGTGTCACAGGAAGAGGGAATGAGGTTCTCCTGTTGAATTGTGGCCAGGCAGAACTTTCTGGATGTCAACAGCTCATTTCTTGAGACACTACCCTAGCATACACCTGAAATTCATCCAAACTTTTCAAGGACCCGGTTTCTAAAATACACTTACGTGTTAACGTCTGGGAATATAATATCTTAGGCAGGCGGTGGTGACGAATACCTTTAATCCCAGCCCTCAGGAGGCAAGAAGCAGGCAAATCTCTGAGTTTGAGGCCACCTAGGTCTATAGAACAGTTCCAGGACAGCCAGGGCTACACAGAGAAATGCTGTCTCTAAAAACAACAACAACAACAACAACAACAACAACAACAACAAACAGAAATGGAATGTCTTTTTACTAATGGTAGGCATTGAACCCAGAAGCTCATAGTTGCTGGCCAAATGCTCTCCCACTGAACTACCTCTGAGCCCTCTACGTTATTTGGTGTATGGAGGGTATCAAGTCTCATGTAGCCCAGGCTGGCCTCTGGTTCCCCATGTAGCTGAGGATGACCTTGAACCTCTAAGCCTCCTTCATGTACCTCCCTCCCTAGTGCTGGGATTACAGGCTCAACCACAGCAGGTTTTATGGGATGCTGGACATCAAACCCTTGGTCTCTCCCATGCTAGGCAAAGCACTCTACCAACTGGTCTATGTTCTGTAACGTATCCCAGCCTTCTCTTCTCCTTTCATTTTAAGACACAGTCACACTGAGTTCCCTAGAATGGCCTTGAGTTGGCTTCACAGGCTAACACCATCAGGCCCAGATCTACTTGTCTGTTTTAAGTGCCATTCAAACCCTTAGCATGGCTCAGAGGCAGATATCATCATCTGGGCCTTTCCATGACCCAGCTAAGGCTTCTGTTCTTCTGACTCCCTCTCCTCAGGAGCTGCTGTCTACCTCATGTGTGAATTCTGCCCACTCAGAGCCTCGACTTCCCTAAGCCATCTATGATCTGCTGCCCTCAGCAATACCCAGCTCATCCTGGCTCCTGGACACTCTGTAAGGCCATGCAGTGAGGCTGAGAGGAAGTGCTTAGGCAGTGTAGCCTGTGGCCCCTTCGGTTGGCCCAGCTCCAGTGCTTCTTAAGTCTGAGTACATGGGAAAAAAATTCTTCTCTTTGGGGCCTCAGTTTTTGTACCAGTAAGAAGTATGCACCCAATAAAAGTAGCTTCAGGGGCATGGTGCCAGCTTGTAATCCCAAGCTGAGGTCAGAGGATGGTGAGTTGGAGGCCAGCCTGGAGTCTGTCTTCAACACGCACACCCCAACAGGTACTTTGATTATTCTTTATATATGCTAAGTGTTCAGTTAATATAAACTAATTTCTGGCAACATCAGAGCGCAGAGAAAGGGGGTTGTCAGCCATCTTTGTGTGCTTGAGACAGTCTCCTGGTAGCACAGGCTGGTTTTACTCTCCCTATGTAGCTGAGGGTGACCTTGAACTCTTGATCCTCCTGCCTCTCTCCACTTCTAAGTGTTATGTTCGAGTTACAGGCAGGAACCACTTCACCTGCCTTCCATACCCACCCAGCCTTTGTACCACAGCAGCCCCCAAGTTCCTCCCACCCAAAAGAGAACATTAAGTTGAGAAACCAACTAAATGTTGAGTTCTGTCTCCTACCAATTGGATCGATGTTAGCGCTCCAGTATCCACTTTCAAAGACCAAGAACCCTTTCCCAGCAATTCACACACTCTACCGGCTATGCAAAGGGGCCTCCATCTGCCCATCTTACAGATGGGAAAGTGAAGGTAAAGGTTGAAGTCTCTTGCCTGAAGCTGCCCAGGCAGGTATAGTTGGGCACACCTATAATGCCAGAACTCATGAGACTAAAATCAGAGGCTTAGCCTGGTCTACAGAGTGAGTTCCAGGACAGCCAGGGCTACACAGAGAAACCCTGTCTCGAAAAACAAAAAAACAAAAAAACAAAAAAACAAAATAAAATCAGAGGCTTTCCGGGTGTCTAAAGCCAGCCTGGGCTACATAGGAAGAATCTGAGACTGTTTCCAAAAACACTAAAGGAAGGGCTACACCTTGCCTAGCACGCCTGTGATCCTGGCACTTGGGAGGTGAAAGCAGGGAGCCCAGAATTTCAAAGTTATATTCAGCTACACATATTGGAGCCCAACCTGGGCCACAAGAGATCAAAGGACCACCCTGCCCTCAAAATAGGAGCATAGGATTTGAACCCAGAGCCTGGCTTTGAAGTCCATGAATTTAACTCCTATATTAATCTCCCAGACCTCCCAGAACCCTAGGTTGGGTTCCTAGGGTTTCTCAGCCCCATCCACTCCAGAGTGGCCAGCTGATTATTTCTTACCAGTGGGCCTCCAGACACCTCCAGAGCTCCTTGGTCTGTCTGTTCAGTCCCAGCCTTGAGCTGGGAGGGAAAAGGAATGGGACGGCGGGGGGGGGGGGCGCGGGGGGAGCTCTGGCCATGGGCTGTTCTGCTGTGATGTCACCCAAAGGGTGGGTGGTGGGGAAACAAACATCCCCTTCTCTGCACTATAGCCATACAAGGGGGTGGGGATCTGGAAACACCAACCTCTCTCTCTTGCCAGAGCCCAGACCTCCACCCCTGCCTCGGTTCAAGAATTTGCATACCACCCCCATTCAAATACTCAGCACCCCACCCCCATCATCTCTGGGCTCCTGGACCCAGCATAGTCCCTGAGACTCTCAAGACAACCTTGTACACTGTCTTCCTGGTAACCTGGATTCAAATCCCAGCTCAGGCATTCCTGGGTATGGGAACTTCAGCAGTCACAGGGCATCACTGGGGCTCAACTTCCTTGTCTTTGAAACGGGAGTAGTAAGAATGCTTACCTCTTGAAGGTTGTAATGGAGTCAATTGAGTTTTAAAATCTATGGTGGAGACCAGTGAGATGGCTCAGCAGATGAAGGCCCTTGCCATTAAGCCCGAGGACCTGAATTCAGTTCCTGGGACCGTGTGACGGAAAGTGAGAAGCAACTCATGCAAATTGTCGTTTGACTCACACATGCACACACACACACACACACACACACACACACGCAGACATACACATGAGTGCACACACACACATACTTACACACATACACACACACAGACATACATGTATATATCCTATGATACATATGCACACACCATAAAGAAATATACTTGAAAAATAAAAAGACTAAGGAGGGGACTGGAGAGAGGACCCAGAAGTTGAGATCATTTGCTGTTCTTTCAGAGGACCCAGTTCGGTTCCCATCCCCACCTCGGGTAGCTTACAGTCATTAGTAACTTCAGCATCAGGGTGCCAAGTACCTCTGGCCTCAGCAGGCATCTCTCTGCACCCTCATGTCTCCATGC
>NW_021604904.1:449856-465002 GCF_004785775.1 Grammomys surdaster | reverse complement strand
CAAATCTTTGAAAAATAAAAAAATAATGACAAAAGCAGTCCGGGTGATGGGGGCATGTACCTTTAATCCCGTCACTCAGGAGGCAGAGGCAGGCAGATCTCGATGAGTTCGAGGCCAGCCTGGTCTACAGAGCTAGTTCCAGGGAAGCTAAGGCTACTCAAAGAAACCCTGTCTTAGAAACAAACCAAAACCATTCACAAAAGTACATAAATAAATGACAAAAGGGATACATTACCCTTTTGTTTTGTTTGAGATAGGGTTTCTCTGTGTAGCCCTGGCTGTCTTCGGATCCTTTTGACTACACACTGTTTTTGAGGCCAGGCTCATGAGATAATGTCTCAAAAACACAAACAGCAACGGCAATAAAAATGAGAGGACTGAATAGGCCTCTTCTGGAGAGGGGGCTCTGAACCTTTGTTGGGCATGGTAGAACCCCTGTTTGTTGTCCAACAAAATTACTGTCTCTGACAACCACTGTATTCCAAGTTCCGCGGGGCTTTGCCTCTGCCTTAGGGAGGGCTCATTATGTTCAATTCATAACTACCCAAGAAAGAGGTGGTGAAGCTGACCTCCAGCCTCATTTCACTCAGACCCCAAAGATGCCTTGCTCCCTTCTGGCCTTCCAATTCGTGGATAAGGAGACTGGAAGAAGGGCGGTAACTTTCACAAGATCACACAACAAGCAACTGTATCACACACTTAAAGCCAGTCCTGCCCAGCTCTCAAACCAACGTCTCAAGGCCTCATTCTCACTCCACTGACCCCTGGCCCAGCCCCCAGCCTGCCCTGACTCACCAGACCCCGGGGAGCGGCAGAGGAAACACAGATACCCCCACATGCCTCTGTCACCCACAAGGCCGCTGCCTCAGATGCTCTCAAAGCTCTCTGAGCTAAGGCCTAGAGTTGGGGCCAGGCTGAGGCTGGGGGATTACCCCCAAAGCTATAGTCAGCAGCTTCTGCTCTATTGTCCATCCAGGACCAAGGGCTTCACGCTGGCCCCTCACACTGGCTTGGGTGGCCTCTCTGTGGACCCTAATGTTACCCCATATTGAGGGATCTGGACCTGTGCTGAGGGTATGGGGTCAGGAACAGGGTGGCAGGATCCTAGCATGCTGGGGCCACCCCCTTCCTCTGTGAAATGCCCCCTGCCCACTCTGAGCCACCAGGGAAGGCTGGAATGTGCTGAGCTCAGGGAAATGCCTTCCAGCTCTGGCAGGCACCAAGCAGTAGGGTGTGGCCAGAAAATAGCCAGCACCATCCTGGAAATGGGGGGTGGGGTGGTGGTGACTGCCGCAGAGCATGAGACCCTCACCTAACTCTACTGCTCTATCACATATTCATAGAGACACTGTGCATTTATTCATCCAAGAAGCGTTACCAGTGGCAGAGGGTTACGATCTCAGCATTCAGAAGGTGAAGGCAAGTACAGCTGGAGTTCAAGATTGCCTTCAGCTGTATTCTGAGTGTAAGGTCAGCCTAAGCTACATGAAACCTTATCCCCCAAACCTCAACAACAAACACAAAAGGAAAGAAGTTGTGACGTGATCTCCCTTCCGTCGCTCAAAAAATGGAGCGCCCCTCCTGCTGGGACAGGGCATCACTGTGTAGCACTGGCTGTACTGGAACTTAATATTTAGACCAGTATAGCCTCAAACTCAGATATTCATCTACCTTTGCTTCTAGGGCTGGAAATAAAGGTATTACCCAGCTTTACTACTACCCTCAAGGGTTTTGTTGTTGTTGTTGTTTGGTTTTTCAATACAGGATTTTAAGCCTGGGAATAGTGGCACAAGCCTTTAACCCCACCATTCAAGAGGCAGAGGCAGGCAGATCTCTGTGAGCTTGAGGCCAGCCTGTTCTACAGAGCTTTGGGGTGGGGAGGGGGAGGGGGAGAGTTCAAGACAAGGTTTCTGTGTAGCCCTGGCTGTCCTTGAACTCACTCTGTAAACCAGGCTGGCCTCCGACTCAGAGGTCTAATTGCCTCTGCCTACCAAGTGGTGGGATTAAATGTGTGCCAAACCTCCCAGCTCCCACAAGTTTTCGCTTTATTTTTTTTTAAGTTTTTGCTTTTTGTTTGTTTTGTTTGTTTGTTTTTGTTTTTAAGATTTTATTTATGGGCTGGAGAGATGGTTCAGCGGTTAAGAGCACTGACTGCTCTCCCAGAGGTCCTGAGTTCAATTCCCAACAACCGCAACCATCTATAATGGAATCTGATGCCCTCTTCTGGTGTGTCTGAAGACAGCTACAGTGTACTCAAATACATAAAATAAATAAATAAATCTTTTTAAAAATATTGTATTTATTATCATACAACATTCTGCCTGCATGTATACCTACAGGGCAGAAGAGGGAACTGAATCCCATTACAGATGGTTGTGAGCCACCATGTGGTTGCTGGGAATTGAACTCAGGACCTCTGGAAGAGCAGTCAGGGCTCTTAACCTCCAAGCCATCTTTCCAGCAACCTCTCCGCCCACCTCATTTTTAAAGATGTGGATTTATTATTACTGTATGTACTACATGGTGTGTGTGTGTGTGTGTGTGCGCACGCGCGTGCGCGAGTGCACATGTGTGCATGCACCACAATGTTCATGTACAAGTCAAAGTACAATATTTATAAGTAGGTTCTCTATAGTGCAGATTTGAGGGAGCAGACTCAGGCCATCAGGACTGACGGAAGTGCCTTTACTTGCTGAACCGTCTCAGCAGATCACCCTTTCTCAGTCCCAGACAGAGGCACTTAGTTTTTCTTAGTGCGTATACAAGGCTGGCCTTGAAATCAAGATCCTCCTGTCTGTGCCTCTGAAGTTCTGGGGTGACAGGCAAGGGTGTGCAACACTTCAACACTTTGTCCCCCAACCCCCACCCACAACCTGTGATAATGAGGATGGAATCTAGGCCCTTAAACATGACAAGCAGGTGACAATCTATCACTGAGCCTCCAGTTCCTCCCTCACTGGGTGATTCTAGGCAGGGGCTCTACCACTGAGCCACGCCCCCAGCCCCTCACTGGGGGATTCTAGGCAGGGGCTCTACCACTGAGCCACGCCCCCAGCCCCTCACTGGGGATTCTAGGCAGGGGCTCTACCACTGAGCCACGCCCACAGTCCCTCACTGGGCGATTCTAGGCAGGGCTCTACCACTGAGCCACGCCCACAGCCCCTCACTGGGGGATTCTAGGCAGGGGTTCTACCACTGAGACTTAGTGGCAGCTGTCATTTTTGTTGTTAGTTCTATGAGAGAGGGTCTCTGTTAGCTTAGGCTTTCCTAGAATTTACTATGTAGCCCAGGCTAGCCTCAAGACCACACCAATTCTCCTGCTTCAGCCTTTCAAGTGCAAATTCTGCAGCTATAATCATGAGCCACCATCTCTAGATGTTTATCTGTTTTTGAGTGAGGGCTCTGCTATGTAGCTCAGGCTGGCTTTGACCTTGTGACTCTTTCATCTTAGCCTCCTGAGCCCTGGGATTATTGTGCTGGTAACTGTCAGTCCACCTTTCCTACGATGGTCTACATCTGTCCTTGGCTTGCTGTGACTTCTGAATGATGTCTTTGTGTATGTCTAGATCATGGTCCTCATGTGTGTCTTTATTCCATGGCTGCTTCCTCTTTTCTTGTCTTTCCAGCTCTGTGTCTTCCTCTCCTTCTGTTTTGTTTTTCATACTCTACAGGGGTGTGGTCATGGGAAGCTGAGTTTATGGGGGTGGCACCAGCCCAGGCCACCTCTGTAAACACAGGACATCCTGTGGGACAGAAGGGATGTGGAGAGATAGAAGTGGCCCTCCTGGGACCCCCCTCTCCTGGCCCAGCCTGAGCCATCTGTCAGGCTCTTACCTCCTCATGACTCTCTTTGGAGTTCAGTCCCAGGGGCCCAATGGCTTTCCTTGGTTTTCATGGCCTCTCACACACATGCTGTCCCTGCATGGGCTCAGCACCAACCCTAGACCTACGTCTAGATCCTTCCATATGGTCCTACACTCTTCTAGTATTGTCATCCTACAGCTTGCCCTATGGGTGTCCTTGCTGTCCCTTTGTCACCCTCCCCTCCCTATGACTGTTCCACTCCTCCCTAGGAACTCTACCCTGGGCTCCTGTGACCTCATACCCCATGTCCACTTGCAGCTGGCAGCATCCAATAAGGAAATTATTGGCTCCCTGCTGTTTTCACAGTAAAGTTCCTGCTTGTGCATGTGTGCCTGGCCCCTGCCTCGCTGTCTTCCTAGTTTCATTGAATTGGTGGCTTCCCTTCTTCATTTCAGCCAAACCCAACTGCTTAGAGACCCCCGAAAATGTTAAGGTCCATTGTCTCTCACATTTATTAAAGTTGCTTCCTTTCTCTAGAGCAGCAACCCTCTATTCCAAATTACAGAGAACTGGTGGCTCAGAGAAATTAGACCACTTAGCCCCAGAGTGGCAATGCTGCGGTTTAAACCCAGGTGGGAACCATGTCTGGTGGTGTGCGTCTGTAATTCCAACTGGTTGAGAGGCTGAGGCAAGAGGATCAAGAGTTTAAAGACAGCCTGGACTATATAGCTCAAAAATAAAAGGTAAAGTGGGGCGTGGCGGCACACGCCATTGATTTTAGCATTCAGGAGGTAGAGGCAGGCATATCTTTGAGTTTGAGGCCGGTCTGGTCTACAGAGTAAGTTTTAGGATAGCCGGGGCTACATAGAGAGGGCTTATCTCAAAAAAGGAGGAGAAGGAGGGCAGAGGAGGCTGGGAGAATGGCTCAGTGGTACAGTGGTTATCTAGAGCATATCCGAAGCTCTAGATTAGGCCTCTAACACCACAATCAACAGATTAATAAGCAGACCTAAGAGATGCAGCTTTTAAGCACCTCTTTCCTTCCCCACACCTTGGTTGAAGCCCATTACTTCAACAATGTCTGTGCCATCATTACATTTTCCCCTACTGGCTGGTGCTCCCTGTTTGCTCCCTGGCCCCAGTGCCTCTTCGCTATAACTGCACAGGTTGTGCGCTGTGTGCGTGCTCAGTTTTCAAGAGGCATGTCCCAGCTACCACGCATTTACATCTCTGCAGATGAAGGTCAAGTGCCTAAAGGAAAGAGCTCAAGTTCTGTACAAGAGGTGAATCGTCAGTACCACCGTCCCAGTGCCTTTTCGATAAGTTCGTATCTAAGTACCATCCCTTCCTCCAGACATCTGATCTCAGGATGGCTGTATGGACTCTGGTACACTTGACGCTCAGGTTCTACCCCAGAAGGACACGCCTCCTCAGCCAGCAGATTCCAGGGCCCACTGCATTCCAAGCTAAGTGCCAGCCCTGGCTGGTACTGTGACTTCTTTTCAGACAGCCTTTGTGTATTCAGGCTAGGACACCCCAGGGTAGCCCCCCTCCATAGGCATTCATCACCAATATAAACTGTTCTCAGCCACCTTTTCCTCACTCTTTATTTCAGTCATTATGAACACCTACTGTGGACCTGACCCTGTGTGAAAGGACATCTTAGCTGGAGGCTGAGGCAAGTGGATTGAGATGAGTTCAGAGTCTGTCTAGACTCCATTATGGACACCCTGTCTCAAAAAGCAAACAGCCACCTGTGGTGGTAGATACCTTTAATCCCAGAATTCGGGAGACAGAGGCAGGTGGACCACTATGAACTCAAGGCCATCTTGGTCTGCTTAGGGAGTTTCAGGACAGTCGTCAGGGATACAAAAAACAAACAAACAAAATAAAAAAAAAAATATATATATATAAACCAGCCCCCCCCCAAAAAAAACAACCAACCAACCAAATAAACAAACAAAAACCGACCAAACAAGCAAACAAAAAACCCAACAACAACAACAAAGGATAATTAATACCTGGGCTAGTAGGGCACAAAACAGTAACAAGTCTGAGTCCAGCCTGTGCTACATAATAAATCCAAGGCCAGCCTGCTGGTATACATAGTGAAAGCATGTCTCAAAAACCACAGTTGCGCATGCCTGTTAATCCCAGCTTGTAAGGAGAGAAAGGCAGAAGGATCAGGAGTTCAAAGCCAGACTCCACTACAGAGTAAGCTAGAGGACAGCCTAGGATACAGAAGCCTCCTCTAAAAAAATAAAAAATAAAAAATAAAAATAAAAAGCGGGAGACCTGCACCAGACTGATCACGGTTACATCGTAGGTTCCTAGCTAGGCACGAGGGGGCGCTGTAGAGCTCAGTCAGGGCTCCTAAGGTCTCAGCCTCAGCCAGGGGCCGTCGATGCCCTGTGGTCTAGGCACAGGAGTCTCCAGAGTTTGGGTTCAGGAGCCTGGAGGACTCTTAACTTGGCACCAGCTAGCCTGAAGCCCTGTCTATCCGCTTCTCTCGGTGGCCCGCCTTAGTCACTTCCAGAAATGGGCACAGCTTCCTCCGTTCCTCCAGGAAACCAAACTCCGCCTACCCCTTCCAGGCCCCTGGGGCTGCGTGCAGCTCCCGCCTCTCCAGCTCCACCCCGGCCGCAGTCTTGGAGCTTCCGGCCCCTAGGGAGGCCCAGGAGTGGCCCTCCGGTGTCACAGTCCCCAGATTCAGGACCCATCCTGCCCTTTGGGTGGCAGTCCAGCCCCCCCAGCCCCGCCCCGGCTCCTCCCTCCCTGCCCTGCCCTCCCCACCATCCTTCCGCTGTCGGGGCCCTGCCCTACCCTGCCCCCACGGCCGCCAGGAAGGACGCAGCCTGGGTCCCGTGCCAGGGCTGTGAGTGTGCGGCCCCTCCCAGCCGGGCTAGGAATGCAGCTGGACGGCGGGGGCGGCCGCAGACACCCGGCTCCGGCCAGGCCCAACGCGGCTCGCAGGCAGGCAGGTGGCCCCGGCTTGCCCGGACCTGGCTAGCTTCTAGATGGAAAGCCAGCTGCCTGCCCCTGAAGGTCCTGCCTTCTCTCCACTTAACTTAGTTTTATTTTGGGAGACCTCCTGAAATCTCCTGCCCTTTGCTCAAAGATATCTCATAGTGGGAGTGCATTTTATTCCACTATAACCGTGGGAGTGTCCCAGGATTACAAGTTTGGTGTTCTTTCTTTCTCTTTCTTTCTTAAGGTTTTTCGAGACAGGGTTTCTCTGTGTAGCCCTGGCTGTCCTGGAACTCACTCTGTAGACCAGGCTGGCCTCGAACTCAGAAATTCACCTGCCTCTGCCTCCCAAGTGCTGGGATTAAAGGCGTGCGCCACCACTGCCCGGCGATGTTATTTCATCCTTGATCGGCACAGAGGGAAAAAAAAGCACAGACTTGGTATTTCCCAACGCTGGTTTTAATTTCAAAAAATTATGAGGTCTCTTCCCACACTGGGGATAATGGGATGGGCTAGCCCAGACGATTATCCCAGTCCAACCCCCAGCCTGGCCCAAATACCATTGCTGTCACTGGGTCCTGTCACTTCACCACTGGGGGCTTATTTCCAACTCCCTCAAGACAGGTGGATGGATGTGAAGTTTCCAGGACTCAGTACTGCATCTCCAAAGTGACCCTGGCTCTCCTCTGTGAGGCGAAGCCACCTGTGTCATGTCAAAGTGGATTGGTGTAACCACCAGGCCCAACTCAGATCTCAGTCAATCACCCCTGGGTCTAAGGGTCAGCGCCCAGGCCCTGGTGGCCGTTCCAGCGCCTGTGTGCTTACTAGTACATCCATAAGGTAGTCCAGCTCTGCCTCGTCCAACTCCGGAGTTTCCTCCTTGGCTGGGCCATTCTCGGGGCCAGGTTTGAGACCCTCAGAGGCTGGTAACCAGAGTTCACTGTCATACATGGAGGTATCAATGTCCTCAAACAAGCCCTCCAGTCCATCGTCCAGCAGACAGCCAGTGGCGGGGCCTAGCAAGTCCAAGGCGCCCAGGTTGGGTGGGACACCCCCGACAGAGCGGCCTGGAGGCCCGTCATCTGCTTGGGGTTGGGGGACCTGGTTCAGGTCCTCAATGTGGTTGAGATCTTCCAGGAGGCTGGCCATGGAGGCTGAGAGGCCAGCGTCTGAGCTAGCCAGAAGGCTGTCTGCCACAGAGGGGGCTGTGGGCTGCACAGGTTCAGGTGGCAGGACAGTTGTAGGTTCCATGGACGCCTGGATACGTCTCAATGTGTTCACCACAAGCACCAGGTGCCGGAGGTCTGGCTCGCTCTGCCGCAGGCTGTGGTGGAGCTTGACCACTGAGAGGTCAAAGAGAGAGCTAGAAGCCACTGTCGGAGGGGTCTGTGCCACTGCTGGGTGGCTTTGATCCAACCACCACGAGTCCACTGAGAGGGATTCCATTGTCTCCTCATCCTCCCGCTTCCGCTTCAGACCTTTGCTCAGCATCCTCTGTAAGGAAGGAGGAGCCGTTCAGTTACGGAAGGAAAGCCAGTGCTCAGTTCACACCCAGCTCTGACAACTGTCGTCAGTGTGATCCTGACCGGTCAATTAACCCTCCAAGTCTAGGTTTTTCTAAGCAAATTCTTATTTATTTTTAAGGAGACGGGGTCTCACGTAACCCGGGCTGACCTCAAACTTGCTTATGTAGACCACTGCTGCTCTTCCCTTCCCCAGTGCTGGGATGACAGGTGTGTGCCACCATACTCGGTATAGTCGATGCTGGGGATGGAACTTCCTGGGTTTCCTGAATGTAAAGCAAACATTCTACCACCTGAGCTATATCCTCGGCACTCTCGGTGAACTTCTGAGATACAGATAGCATCTGTTATAAGTTGCTATGCAGATTAGATTAAAAGAACAAACCTTGCAACATAGTCATTATTAGTACTTGAAATGTTATTTTTATTTCAAATTTTGTGTTTGTGTGTTTGTTCGCGCGTGCGTGCGCATGAGAGTGGAGATGTCCAAAGAAGCCAGCTGTTGGAATCCCTGGTTTTAAAGTAATTGCAAGCCATCTGATGTCAGTACTGGGACCTGAACTCGGGTCCTTTGTAGGAATAGCAAAAGCTCTAAACCCACATAAGTAGTACTTATTCATAAGCACTTTTTGGTTTTGCTCTTTTGAGACAGGGCCTCACACTGTAGTCCAGGCTGGCCAGCCATTCTAGGCAATCCTCCTGTCTCAAGTCTCCCAAGGGTTAGGATTACAACTGTGTGCCGCCGCTCCTTGATTGCAAATGCGGCCATCTCACACAGTTCAGTACACGGAGTGTCTGCACCGAGCACTAAATAGTCAAAAGTACAGAGGGAGGTAGGAAGATGCCATCCTGGAGGTAATCAAGGCAGGTTTTTCTAAGAAAGATACATTGAAGCTGACCCTGATGCATGCTGTGTAGGCTATGGAGACCCAGGGCCAGGCTTTCTAGAAAGAGCCAAAGGAAGACAGAGAGAGGTAAACCTGAACTGGGAAGGAAAAAAAAAAACCACCACACACTGGGAGCAGGCGCACAGAGTGACACAGTAGGAGTCCCGGTGGGGGTGGGGGTGGGGAGCAGGCAGGAGGAGGCGCGGGCAGGAATAGGAGGCTTAGATTTTCAGAGTGTCAGGACAGAGTCATAGAAGGTAGGGTCTAGGCAGGAAGATGAGTAGTGACGTTAGCTGGCAAGGTCTGTAGAGGATCCCGGGTAGCTGCTGCCCGGGGGAAGATTGGTAGTGGGCAGCATCCGGGGTGTGTGTGTGTGTGTGCGTGTGTGTGTGAGAGAGAGAGAGAGAGAGAGAGAGAGAGAGTGAGAGGGGGAGTGTGTGTGTGTGCCCGCAGATTTGGGGATAGAAGTGGGCCTGAACTGCCTGCCTTCCAAGGCTGTGCACTCGCTGGGATGCTGACCGCTTGAGTTTAAAGCCTAAGCTGTTAGTTCATTCAAGGAAGTGGTAGATCCCGAACTTATTGAGGAAAAGAGAGCCGACAAGGGAAACCCTGAAGGGCCGTAGGAGTAAGTCACTGACAGAAGTTTGAAAATCGGTACTTTCTTCCAAGGTGAGAGGACTCGAGTTTGGAACCAACCCCTAGCCTAATCTAACGGGGGCACAAAGGCTGCAGGGTCTCACTAACGGGGACGCTGCCTAAGACCTGGCAAGACACTAAAAATCGAGTCTTTGCCCTTTTCGCTGAAGACCCGGGAGCCGGGAACCGCAGGAATTCAGCCCCCACCCCGACTCCGCCCCCCGAGTCCCGGCGCCCCCTAGCGGCACTGCGACCTGGCTTCCCCCGGGGACTCCGGCCCCTCTGACCCCGGGGTCCTTTAGATTCCCCAGGGTCCCGCCTGTCCCTCCCAGGCCGTAGCGAGCCGCGACCCCCGCGGGTCGCTCAGTGAGCCGGGCCTTCTCTCGCTTCCGGAAGGCAGCGGAGGCGGCTCCTCCCGGAGCGGCGGCGGCGGGGGCGGGTGAGTCACGCAGCCGGAGCCAGGGAGCCGGCGCCTCCGCCCCCTTCACGGGCTCCGACGTGATTCACCCAAGTCCGGCCCGGTCGGGCGACACAGCCAGGCCCTAAGCGCTCGATCCCGGTCAGCCCCGGCGAGCATCTACCTAGCTGAGGTATCGAACACGCTAAAGAACCCCGGTCGCCCGTACCCCCGGTCTTTCCCCACCGGGCCCCTCATTTACATACACAGATCACTCGCGGCCAATCAGAACGAAGAGGGAGCCACACGCAGCCAATCAGGAAGCGGCTGCCGTAGCATCGCTTCCTCGCTCCGCTCCAGCAACCGACACCTGGGACGGTAGGCGCAGTTCTGACTCCGGCGCACGACTCCAGACACTCGTCTATCCCTAGTTCCCGCCCACTCGCGTGGCAGCCCCGCCCTCCGGCTCAGGGACCGGCTCTCGTCGGTGATGGTGGGCGGAGCCTGAGCGGGGCCGGTCCAGGAGGGAAGCTGTCTCTAAAGCGCATGCCCAGGCAGACTGCCTGAGTGAAGGGACAAACTCTGGTAGCAATTTCCCTGGTCGGGCGGGCGGTGACAGGTAGGGCTTTTGGACTTTTTAAAGTACAGGCCTGTCATGTCACTTCGTGTGTGATTTTTAGAAAAGTGTATGACTTCTGGAAGAGGACCTACTTCTTGAGAGTTACAAAATCAACAGACTTACTATACTCGACTCAACTACAGTGGGACAGCTGGATTCTGAATATGATTAAAGACAAGAGAAAGGTGGGGACAGAATGACACCAGGGTCACGTCCTGGGCACCAGTTTCGGGGTAGCTGTATGACTTTTGGCAGCAGTTTAAATCCCTGAAAATAATTTCCTGCGGGGCGTGGTTGTTCACACCCATAACCCCAACATGGGAAGACTAAAGCAGGGCTATTGCTTTGAGTTTGAAGCTGGACTCGGCTACATCGTGAGTTTCAAGCCAGCCTGGACTTCAGAGTGAGATCCTGTCTTAAAAAAAAACAAAAAACAAAAAACGAACGTTTTTGTTATTTTATTTTTTTGAGACAGTTTCACTAAATTGGCCAAGTTAGTCTGGAAAACAGAGCAATCATCCCTCCTCAGCCTCTCAAGTGACCACACCTAATAGTCTTTTTTTTGTTTGTTTGTTTATTTGTTTGTTTGATTGGTTAGTTGGTTTTCAGTTTAGTTTAGTTTTTGTGTATGTGTATGTTTTTGTTTGTATATTTGTTTGTTTTGGTTTTGGGTTTTGGGGTTTTCGAGACAGGGTTTTTCTGGGTAACAGCCATGACTGTCCTGTAACTCGATCTATAGACTAGGCTGGCCTCTAACTCAGAGAGTCGCCAACCTCTGCCTCATGAGAGCTGGAATTAAAGGCCTGAGCTCCACACTTGGTCTTCAGCTAGTCTTAAAATTTGCCTGGAGGGGTACAGTTTAGTGAAAGAGTGCTAGCCTAACAGTCCAGCATGTTAAGCCCCCGTGCTTGATTACAGCACTGAAAAAATAAAATAAAATGGCCTGATGATTTACTAAGAGTAGAATATTAGTTTACTAAGAGAAGAATATTAGGGCCAAAGAGGTGGCTCAGTGGTTAGGAGTACTTGTTGCTCTTACAGGGAACCTGGTTCAGTTCCTGGGTCAGGTTCAGTTCGGCACCCACATGGCAGCTCACAACTGCCTGTCACTATAGTTTTAGGAGATTAAACACCCTATTCTGGCTTTCTCAGGCCTGAAACACATAATACACAAACAGGTAAGCATGTGCAAACACAAATCCTAACAGTAGAATGTTGGGCTGAGGAGATGACTCTGTGGGTAAAGACGCCTGTGCTGCTAAGTGACAGGCTGAGTTCTATCCCCAGGGCTACACAGAGAAACCCTGTCTGGAGAAACAAACAAAAACCAAACAGCCAGTCTGTGAAGCTGGAGAGGTGGTTTAGCTGTTAAGAGCACTGTCTGGTCTTGGACATGGGTTTGAGCCCAGCACCCACATAGAAGTCCAACAACAATCTATAATTCCAGTTTTAGGGGGTCTGATGCCCTATTCTGGCTTTTGTGGGTTCCAGGCACATATGTGGTACATAGGCAGCCATATAGGTAAAACACCCATATACAGGAAGTAAGATCAAACTTTTAGAAGAGCTACTATGTAACTGATAAAGGTTCAAGCAGTATCATCTACTTTAACTATTTTTATTTTATGTGCATTGGTGTTTTGCCAGCATGTAGATCTGTCTGTGTGAGGGTTTCAGAAACCCTGGAACAGGAGTTAAGCATAGGTGTGAACTGAACCCAGGTCTTCTGGAAGAAGCAGTCAGTGCTCTCAGCCATTGAGCCATCTCTCCAGCCCTTAAGCATTCTCTTAATTTAAAAAACAAACGAAACTGGGTGTGGTGGCTACGTGGTGGGAAGCAGAAGTAGGCAGAGTTCTGTGAGTTCAAGGACAACCTGGTCTCCAGAGTGAGTTGCAGTATAGCCAGGGCTACACAGAGAAACCCTGTCTTATAAATAAATAAATAAATAAATAAATAAATAAATAAATTGAATAAAAATTTAAAAAAAAAGAGAATACTAGTTGTTTGTTGGCCTTTGGTTTAATGTCAAAAGAGAATAACAGTTATAATTGGAGACAGTGTCTTGGTAAGCAAATGCACACAATTCTCTACACAGTCTATTTTCATGGCCTGACCAATACAAGACGCTTAGAAAGACCTCAGCATGGCAGCACACTGCTGTCATCCCAGCACTCACAAGGCAGAGACAAGAGAGTTAGGAGTTCAAGATTAGCTAGTGCTTTATAGCACAAAGGTGTTTTTAATAATAATGATAATAATAATAATAGTAATAATAATAAAATAATTAAAACCACAGCCCAGAGTCTGCTAACACTCAAATGGCTCACTACAGACTGCACACTGAACAGCTAATGGACCTGTGGAGATTTGAATATGCTTAGCCCAGGGTGTGGCAGGATTAGGAGATGTGGCCTGGTGGGAGGAAGTGTGTCACTGTGGGGTTGGGCTTTGAGGCCCTCCTCCTGGCTACCTAGAAGACAGTCTTCCTTTGGCTGCCTTTGTGTCAAGATGTAGAACTCTCAGCTCCTTCTCTAGCACCATGCCTGCCTGTACACTGCCATGTTCTTACCTTGATGATACTGGACTGAACCTCTGAACCTATAAGCCAACCCCAATTAAATGTTGTCCTTTATAAGAGTTGCCTTGGTCATGGTGTCTCTTCACAGCAATGGAAACCCTAAGACAGGTGCCGTTTATTTAATATATATCAATTGAATATGTCTTAAGAATGGATCGTATACAACAAACATACCAACCTGCAGAGGCTATATACATGGTCTTGTATTTCTTGGGTCAGAGGAAAGGGCAAAGAGAGAAAGGAAATTTAGGTAGGTTGACTATTGTAATCCTACCATCCAGGAAGCCAAGGCACAGTTTAAAGTAAGCTCAGCCTAGACAGCTAGACTCTGTTTCAAAAAAACCAAAACAACAACAACAATAACAACAAAAAACCAAACAAACCAAGATTTACAGGGCAGTGTTGGTGCATGTCTTTAATCCCAGCACTCAGAAGGCAGAGGCAGGAGGATGTCTGTGAGTTTGGGGACAGCCTGTTCTACAGAGCTAGCTAGTTCCAGGACAGCTAGGACTACACAGAGAAACCCTGTCTCAAACAAAACAAAACAAAAATCAGAAAACACAAAAAAAGCTCCAAACAAACAAACAAACACACAAAACTTAAATAAAATAGTACTAGAGAGACAGCTCAGCCGTTAAAGGCTGGGCCCATAGGCTGGAGGTTCAGGAGTTCAAAGATAGCTTCAGCCACACAGTGAGGTTTTTTTTTTTTTTTTAAACCCCCAAAAAAAAAAAACAATTAAATAATAAAAGGTATGCAGCTTGGAGTACGGAATGGGGATATCTCAAGTAATGACATTTGATGGTTTGCTTGTTAAAGGGTCTCTGTAGCCCAGGCTGGCCTAAAACTATGTTGTTGAGAATTATCTTTAAGCTCTGAGCCTCCTGCATTTACTTCTCTAGTGTTAAGATGTAAGACTAAGGCAGTGGTTCGAATGCTGCGACCCTTTTATACAGTCCTTCGTGTTGTGGTGACCCCTGGCCATGACATTTTCTTTCTTTTTTGGGTTTGGTGTTTGTTTGTTTGGTCTGGTTTGGTATTTCAAGACAAGGTTTCTCTGTGTAGCCCTGGCTTTTCGGGAACTCACTCTGTAGACTAGGCTGGCTCTGCATTCAGAGATCCACCTGCCTCTGCCTCCAGAGCAAGCCTTGGGATGCATGAGGCAATACCACCCTGCCCATAAAATTACTTTTTTTTTTTAAAGATTTATTTATTTATTTTATTTATGAGTACACTGTAGCTGTCTTCAGACACACCAGAAGAGGGCATCGAATCTCATTAAGGATGGTTGTGAGCCACCATGTGGTTGCTGGGATTTGAACTCAGGACCTCTGGAAGAGCAGTCAGTGCTCTTAACCGCTGAGCCATCTCTCCAGCCCCATAAAATTACTTTTGTTTCTACTTTATAACAGGAATTTTGCTGCTGTTGTGAATCATACTGTAAATACCTGTTTTCTGATGGTTTTAGGCAACCCCTTTATGGGGGTCATTTGACCCCCACAAGAGTCACGGACCCACAGGTTGATAACCCTTGGACTCAGAAGTGACATTTATGCAGAGTCAGCAAAGTGAGAGAGGAAGAATGCTGAAGGAAGAATTCATAGCATAGAGTAGAGTCAGGGCAGGACCCTGAGGTGCTGTTTGTCAGAGAGGTAGGCCGGTCGAACTGGCCTGGGAACGCCCAGAGAGGAAGTAAGAGAAATCGATACAAGTTTTAGACCTTTGTCCACATTCA
>NW_021604904.1:427824-444856 GCF_004785775.1 Grammomys surdaster | reverse complement strand
AGAGAGAGAGAGAGAGAGAGAGAGAGAGAGAGAGAGAGAGAGAGAGAAAGTAAGTCAAACTAGCTGGAGTACCAGCTCAGTGGCTAAGAACAGAATTGTTCTTCCAAAGAACCAGGATTCAATTTCTACACTCACAGAGTGGCTCCAAGGGGATCTGATGCCTTCTTCTAGTTTCCAAGGGTACCACAGTACCAGGGTACATGTAGGTATACATGTGGTACTCTGACATGCATGCAGGGAAAATACCCATACACACAACAAAAATAAAACATTTGGGGGGGGGAGGTAAACAGGGCTGGAGTGTAGCTTAGTGGTACAACAATTGTTTTGCTTGTGCAAGGCTCTGGGTTCCAGACCTACTACTGCCAGTACTATTACTGATAGCAACAACAACACCACCAATCAGGATGTAACAGGATAGTGAGTGGTACTCATGGGTGAGCAGCAAAGACAGAGAACATTTGGTCTGGTGAAGCTAGGGGAGAAGTATCGTTTGGGAAGATGTCATAGGCAGAACAAAGGTCCTCGGGTATAGAATATAGAGTTGAGTGAAGGAGAGTAAGGGATGAAACCGAGGAAGTCATGGAGCACGAGACTGAATCAGACCCTTGCTTTTATTCCAAGTGGGAATGGGAGAAGTTGCTGGAAGTTTCAAGAAAAGAAAGATCTTATTTAATTAGCATTGTTTTTTGTTGCCGTCCAAGGACAAGAAGACAGAATCTTTTGCTGTCCACCTGTACAAATGATAGGCTAGCTGGCCCACAGACCTGTGGGGATTGCCCTGAATCCCAGATTTGTGGTACTGCATATAACCTTTATGTGGGTTCTGTGGGTCCCATCTTAGGTCTTCACTCTTGGCAAGCACTTTACCCACAAAGCCATTTCCCAGCACCCTCCTCTTCTTTTATTATTTTTGTTTTTGAGACAAAGTCTATGTAGCTGTCTCAGAATTAGCTGGTTTTGAACTCAGAGACCTACCTGTTCTACTTTTCAAAGTGCCGGGATTAGAAGTATAGGCCACCAGGCCTGGCTGGCTCTTAATATTTTTAAAAACAGGGTCGAATGTGGCCAGGCTTTTGTTAAATGTCATATATAACTGATCTCCCTGTCTCTCTCTGACTACCAAAGGTTGGGATTAAAGATGGGTACCATCAAACCTAGCATGACAGCCATTTTGGGATATAGACTTTTAAAAAAATTATTTACTTTATGTATATGTGTATGCTGTAGCTATCTTCAGACACACCAGAAGAAGGCATCAGATCCCATTACAGAGGTTGTGAACCACCATGTGGTTGCTGGGTATTGAACTCAGGACCTCTGGAAGAGCAGTTGGTGCTCTTAACTGCTAAGTCATCTCTCCAGTCCAGGATACAGACTTTTTAAGACACTTTCCTACAATGTCATCATCCCTTTTTGGATTGTCCTTTCAGATAACCTGTACACTTTCTTAGATACAAGGCCACACTCCCACCTCACCCGAAGGCGGTATCTGTTGGAAAGCCAAGAAACCACAAACAGAAATCCCCGTCTTTGCCATGCAACCCTTCCAGAAAAGTCCCTAATGCAGCGTATGTTCACTTGGGCCTGGGTAGGGCAGTGTCATGTGACACTCCTTCCCTGGCCTTCCTTTTCCTTACCCTCACTCTCCACAGCCTCACTCTGCACCTCTCAAGCCAGATGTGAATTCCTGAACCTGAACTTGCTGTGACTTCCAAGAACAGCATCTTAAGAGATTTGTGTTCACAGATCCTGGAGGGTCTTTGGGCATTTTGCTTCCCTTTAGGACCTCAAGAGCACATTCCATAGCAAAAGATTGACTTTTCAGTTCCTAAGAGTCCCAGCCTGTGACACATGCTCTACACGCACACCCACGCACATATGACTGGGTGTCAGTCTACTGGAGAGGACTGTAAACACTGTGGTAAACAGGGCTCTTGTTGAGGCCCCCCCCCTCAGCATGGCGGCAGAGCACCTGTGTGAGCTATTAGTGAAGGGTCAAGAGCACTGCTCACCTGAAGGGTACTTGCCTAAATGTCACTTGTAGGGGATGGCTCGGCAATAACACGCCTGACATTCCACCATGTTCTGGATTGGCTAGTATTCAAACAGAAGACGTAGCTGCAGGGGCCAGCAAAGAGTGAATCTTACCTCTAGTGTTCCTTTTCTTTCCGTCTCTAAACTTCAGGCTTCAAAATGCTATTTAGCAAGGTGTTGCGTGCATCTTTAAGCTCAGCACTTAGCGGGCAGAGGCAATTGGATCTCAGTGTGTTTAAGGACAGCTGGGACTACATTGTGAGACCGTTTCAAACAAAAACAAATGGTAGTTTTTTGCAGATAGGGGTCAACCCCGGGTCATTTACTAAGCAAGACTTCATTCAACTATGTACTCTAAGCCCTTAAGTTTGAGATTTTCCCTATGCAAATGTAAAATTTGACACACTAACCGTTTCTAATCCTGAGGACTAAAGGATTTAGTTTGCATAAAGTGGTTTTGACAGTATCCTTAAGCAAACCAGTAACAGTTACACTTTATACAATGCTACACTTATGTTACACTTGCCCTACTTTTGTTAAGGCAAGGATGTTAAGTATTTGAGAAATTTAGCAGGCTCTTCCCTAGATCATCCCAGAGATATTTACAGACTTAATTACAATTCCAATCTTTCCACAATGCTTTTATTAGAAAAACAAAAACCAAGAACAACAACAAAGAAAACTTCACTCAAAAAAATAATCAAAACAGACAAACAAACAAATGCCACCACAAACCCCACCTTCTCTTTCTTCTTAAGTAGCATGGCATGGAGCTGGTAGATTTCTGCCCTATTGCACATGGTCCGGCCTGGTTATGAATCAGGAGGCTGCTGGGACTGGGGTCCTGCCAAGAGGTTGAGCCTGCCTGGAGGAGACCAGCCCCTCCCCCTCCCTGGAGAGGCAGCCCACCCATCACTCTTCGACAGGTCCAGTTTTATCTTCTCTGAGACCCTAGTGGTCATAAGAGCAGTGGGAACTGGAGGCAGAAGAAATGTGTAAGTGAGGAATCAAGACTCCCTGAAACAAGAGTCTCCTTAAGGCATTTGGAAGAGATAAATTAATTCAGGAAGACACGCCTTCACAGAAGGCTGTGGTATCCAGACGCGTACACATGCAGGACAGTTTGTGAAATCCTGACATAAAGAGGAAAGGAGGCCACACGGTCACTGTTTAGAGCCTCTGCCAAACACACATACGAGAGTCCCATCTAAGGACTCAGCGCACTGAGGCTGATGTCTGGAAGGATCCCATCCGTTTTAGGATCCCAGGATGATTTCCATGATGTGGTCCAATTCATTCCACTCCCAGGATCCCGGGGTACAGAAGAGGCTGTGAGGTGGCTCTGGTGGTGGAAGCGCAGTGTCCTTTTCCACGGCAGATGTATCAATGTCCAGAAAGAAGTCATCCAGGCCAGAGTCTCCCAGATACCGGGAGCTCAGAGCTTCTAAGAACACAGGATCAGCCTGGGACATGATCTCACTCTGGGGATTTGAGGAAGCTGTTGGATTCAGTGGCGGCTCCATCTCATCCATGGATGTATCCAGCTCCCTGAGGATAGAGCCAATGGTGGTAGACAGGGAGAAATCGTCTTCACCTAGGAAGAGAGGCTCTGGGGGCAGGGCTGGTGCAGGAGCCAGGCGGATGGCAGCCTGGAGCTGCTGGAGTGTGTTGTGGATAAGGACGTGCCTACGGAGGCTGGGTGCTCTGGGGCCCAGGCTGTGCTGGACTTTGTCCAGAGAGATTCGGAGCAGGGCTTGCTGGTAGCTCCAAAGAGCTGTTGGACTCCAGTCCCACTTCTCAGCCTCTTCTTCTTCCTCTTCCAAATCAGAATGTTTCCTCTTTAAGCCTCCCATGTCCTGTGGGAAAAAAAAGATTCGAGTCAGATACCTTGGGATCCCACTTTTTCATGCAGCCCATGAGAAAACAACAACATGCAGGTAGGGTTGTTGGGAGTGGTGTGTGTGTGTGTGTGTGTGTGCACATGACACAGGGGGAGCAAACAGCAGTGAGGGTAGAGAGATGCCTATAACTGTAACCTCTGTATTAAGGAGTCAAAGGCAGAGTTCAGAAGTACAAGGTCATTCTCAGCTAGGTAGTGTCTCAGAAATAAAAGGAGCTGGAGAAATTGCTGAGTGGTTCCAAGCATTGGCTGCTCTTCTAGAGGACCCAAGTTTGATTCCCAGAACCCACATGGATGGCTCATAGCTGCCTAAAACTCCACTTTTAGAGGATCCATGGCTTCTTCTGACCTCTTTTGGCACCAGGCATACAAGTAGGGCCCAGACAAACATACAGGCAAAACACCCATACACGTAAAATTAAAAATAGGAGAATAAACAGAAAAAAACCTGCAGGTGGTGTTCTATGCCATTAATTTCAGCACTCAGGAGGCAGAAGTAGGTAGAGTTTTGTAAGCCAAGGCCAGTCTGGTGTACGTACATAGCCAGTTTCAGGCCAGGCACAGTTATATGGTTAGACAAACCGGTCTCAGAAAAACAGAAAGCCCTAAAATCACAAAAACACCCAAGCATGGCTTGAATATCGCTTCTGTGGTAGGCACAATGTTGAATTTACAGTATAGTAATCAATTTCAACATTTGGAAAGTGAAGATCTTAACTCTAGTCTCAATAGATCTTATTGTTTTTCCACAATATATATATATATATATTTCTAACAAGTCACAGGACAAACAGGTGTGGACTACAGAGTAACGGACCAAACCCAAATTTGAGACAGGGTTTCTCTGTATAGTTCTGGAACTTCCTATGTGGATAAGGTTGGCTTCGAACTCATATCGTACTGCCTCTTCCTCCCTGAGAGATGGGATTAAATGTGTCTGAGACCACGCTCAGCTGAGACGTGTATGTTGAAATTCATTCTTTTTTTTTTTTAACAAGAGTATTTCTGTACATACCTGCTTCCTACAATTAAGTCTATGAGTTCTCAAAAGTGGGAGCATTCCCCAAATTCAGAACCAAAGGAAAGCCAGCTAGAACTAGACTAACCCCAAACTGCACCCTCTAGCGACCAGTCCAACCAAATCATCTCTTCTTACAGGCACCGCCCTTCCCTGGCTCGCTAGACCAGATCCAAGAACACCTCAATGTATCCTCGGGGCCTTCTGGGAACTGTGGACCCAAACCCGCCAGGCAGAGCTTCTGCTGTCCTAACTACAATCCCCAGAAGGCCCAGCGCACCCGGGAGACTGGACACACCCGCCTTCGCTGAGAGCATGCGTACTGGAGCCCCGGCTGGTGGGGGAAGGGAACCCGGACTTCAGCTGCCCAGCGGCCGCCGAGCCCCGCCCTCTACTGCTTTCGGGGCGGCGAATCTGAGCTCCACGCCCCGAGCGCCCCTCCCCCACCAGACTTCAGTCCGAAACCTGCTTTCTCTGGCTCCCTATCACCCCAGGAGTTCTGGATTCTTCCCCAAACTGTCCTCGGTGTGCAGAGACCCAAATCCCATCCTATCTCCCAAAGACGACAAATAACTCTCGAGTACATAGTTCCGCTGGCGAAACCGGGTATCCCAATTCTGAGACCTTGTACCAAATCTCCCTTAATTCGGCTCCACTTTCAAATAACTCTGGGCTTTACTTTCCAAACTTCCAGTCCGGCCCCAAGACCCCGTCGGTGAACTCTCCCCGGCATTCCCTTCGCACGACGGCATCTCAGTATCCAAGACTCGGTGCCTCTAGTTCCCGGGTTCCTCTAAACGCTTCGTATCCTAGCCTTAAAACGCTCACTTTCCCCAGAACACCGTGGAACTCCAAACTCAGCTCACTCTTCGAGACCCAAACTGTCCTACTCTCCGACTGGTGCCCCCAAAGTTCTCTCTCCGTTTTCCTGGCTTCTCCAAACTTCGACTCCTGAATACTCCCGCTTCCCCTTCGGTGCTGATGCTGGAATTCAGCCTCCAGCCTTCCACTCTCCAATGTCCATCAGTCACACCAATCTGCACTCTCCACTCGGGATACCCTGCTTCCGCCTACCACGGGGGCGCGCCCCCCTCCTCCTCTAGGAAAATCTCACACAGGCGGCCACTCCTCACCTCGGCTACCAGGGTCGCCACGACTACCTCCGACAAACCTGCAGCGTTGCGTCCCACCAGGGCTGGGTAGGAGTCCGGCTCACTTTCCCCGGGCCTCTGGGTCTGGCCCGGGGCCACTCGGCTCCTCCCCGGAGGCCAGCCGCAAGCCACGATTGGTTGGAATCCTGCCCGCCGCGGGGCGCCATTGGCTAAGAGGAGCCACGGATGCCCGGCCCCGTCCATCACTGGGCCGGGTCCCGTTTAGGTTGGCTACTGGTCAGGGGGCGGAGTCTCCATGGTGGAGAGTGGTAACGCCGTCAGAACTGCTACTTTGGACTCAGCTGTGATTCTCACTCCTCTGTCTCACTGCAGACCCCTTACACCAGACCCCACTGCGGAGTGACACCGGGTGACACCATTCTCCCCTCCCTTTGCAGGCTGGGAAACTGGTGGAGGCCACGCCCCCCGGAGTTCCGAAGGCTGGGTCAAACCGGAGGGCGGGGGAGAGGGGGAATGACGCACTAGACAGCAGCCAATAGAATGATGCAGCTTGCGTTGCCTGAACGACCGCAGCCCCTCCCCTTAGCTGCCGGAGCTCTGTCTCCCCCACCCCCAACCCGTTTTGAAGGCGGAGCCTGTGCTTAACCTAGAGGGGTCTGTTGCTTGTTTGGTGGAACCTCCTGGATCCCAGGCAACTCCACCGTTTTTAGCATTTGTCTGCCTGTCGTTGCTCACTCTTAGTGGATGCTCGCAGCTCTGAGAACAAACATTTCGTTTGGAGGAATTTAACATTTGAGCTTTCTGAACAAACACCGTAGAACTGAGCTAAGATTTAAATTTTTTTTTTTTTTAATTTTGTGATATGGTTTCATAATGAATTGGCTTGCTCTTCATTGTTTGGTCTCTGGTGCCCTCCTTCCTGTTTCCTAGGATTCACTTTCGGGTTCTTTGTGTTTCAGGCAGTCTCCTGAAGCTGGGCTCCAGTGTAGGCGACGCTGGCCTTGAAATTCTAATCATACTTCGCTTCCATCTCAATTCTGGAGTTGCAGGTGTGTCCCTTCAGGCCCAGAAAATTCCCCCTTTTGTTTAGTTTTTGTGGTGTTGGAGACGGAACACCGAGTGCTAGCCAAAGTACTCTTTCACGTCCCCAGCTATTTTTTTTTTTTTTTTTTTTTTTTGTTAGTTTGTTTTCTGAGACAGGGCTTTGCACTGTAGTCTAAGCTGTTCTGGAATCTTGTATCTTCCTACTTCAGTTTTCTAGTTCTAGGATTTAGGCGATCATCACCTTGTCTAGCTTGCTTTCAGTTTTTCTAAGATGGCTCCCAAATACCTTCTAAGAAATGAACACTGGACTTTTCTTCCTTACCTTATCACAAAAGTCCAATACAAGGCAAACTCTCGGCAGTAAGACTGCCAGACTCTAAAATCTTCTTGGTTTTGCTTTGTTTCGTTTAGTTGTTTGTTTTTAATGCTTTTTTTGTTTGTTTGGTTTGGTTTTTTTTGTTTGTTTGTTTGTTTGTGAGACAGTTTCTTTGTGTAGCTCTGGTTGTCCTGGAATTCACTCTGTAGACCAGGCTGGCCTTGAACTTGGTAACTCAGTGGCACTCCATCTGCCTCTGTCCCACAAGTGCTGGGATTAGAGGCTGAAGCCACCACCACTCTGTTGGTTTTGCCTTTTTTTTTTTAACGTTTATTTTACACGTGTGAGTGTTTCGCCTGTATGTCTGTATGTTCACCATGTACATGCCTGGTACCCACAGAAGGCATCAGATCCCCTGGGAGAGTTACTGACAGTTGTGAGTCACCACCCGGGTTCTGTGAATCAAACCTGGGTCCTCTGGTGATAATCACCGAGCCCTCTCTCCAGCTCTTTGTTTGTGCTTTCAAGTTGAGGTCTCACATAGCCCAGGTTAGCCAGGAACTTATTTATTTTAAAAATATCACGTTTTTATTTTGAGTTTACGTGTACCATAACATGCTCTGTGAGGTCAGATGACAATTTGAGAGAGTCCTTCCACCCCACGGGAGCCAGGGGTCCAAGCCATCAGGCCTGGTGGCAAAGCTGCTTTACTCAACTCCCTCTGCATCCCTGGGATGCTACGTGCAGATGTAGATGCCTCTGGATGCGGTCCTTCTGCATCTACCTTTCAAGTACTAGGATGACAGCTGTTCCATGCGATTCCTGGATTCAAACCCAGGAGAAACAGCTGAGGTGCATATTTAACATACCAAAGTGGACCTGGCCTCCAGGTTCTCCCAGCATCCCTCAGACCCTACCTGTATACCTCGCCCTCTACCCTGAACTTTCTGTCCTAGGGGCTGGGCTTTCCTTCCCCCAGAGGCTCTTTCTTATATAATCCAGATATTTTGTGTTCTCTCTTTCTCTCTGTTTGCCTTTCTCTTTCTCTTCCCCTCCCTCCCCTCTGACTCTGTCCCCATGGTGACTCCTCTGGCCTCCTTCCTTGGGACCAGTGAACCCACCCGAGAGCAGCTTCCCAATAAACCTGCCTCTATATACTCTAATCTGGCTTGAATTGCCTCATTTCACTGGTAGAGAATAATATACCAGTTATTGTTCTTTAATTTTTTTTACATTTATTTATTTTAATTTTGTCTGTTTGAATGTTTTGCTTGTATGCATGCCTGTACCACATGCATGCAGTGCCCACAGAGGCCAGATGTTAGATGCCCTTCTTGAAATTTCAGTCAGTTGCCTCTTGTTCCTTCCTACTCAATTCCTAACCCTCTGCCTGCCCCCACCTGGACTAGGGCCCCTGAGGACAAGTTCCGAGGTTACCTCTGTTTGGTCTGTAATATTCTGAGTGCTGGGCCCAGTGCAAGTACACAGTGAAAGTCTGTCACGTGCTCAGGCAATGTAGAGAAAGAGAAGTTGAGATGGCAGAAACAAAACCTCAGTTGTGGACCAGCAAGATGGCACAGTTGGGGAAAGGGACTTGTCACTAAGACCCACATGTGGAAAGTGGAGAAGCAACTCCTACAAGCTGTCTGTCCTCTGACTGGGATGTGTATATGCACTTGAGTATAGGTACACACAACAAATAAATGGTGTACAAAACAAACAGAAACACAAAAATCCCCCCCACCTGAACTGGTAGTGGTAGCTGCATAAGTAAGGTCCTGACTCAAGAGACAGAAAAACAGGTGGGAACATAGCTCGGAGGGAGAGTGTGGATGTGTGTTGACCACATACAAAACCCTGGATTCAATCCCTGGTACTAGGGGAAAAAATTCACTCCTTCCAACAAGTGGGGTGGGGCACACACACACCGCTGATCCCATCCCCCTTCTCTTCCCATGTACCCACTTCATTTATGTGTACCCGGTGGGAAATCCTGTTGACTACCACACGATGAATGCCAGGAAAATGGCAGAGGGGTTCCAATCCATAACAGCCACAAACCTCATGGACAAAGCTGCTTCTCTCCTCCGTGAAAACTTAGCCTTACTGAGGGGCTCGAGTTTTATGTCTGTGTGCACCTCTATGGGGCTTTTGTTGTTTGTTCGGGGGAAGGTTGTGTTTGTTGGGTTTATTTGGGGGGATTGGGAGGATGGACAAACAAAGTCTCTCTGTGTAGTCATGGCTGTCCGGGTACTCAGGGATCTACCTGCCTCTACCTCCCAAAGAGCTGGGATTACAGGCCACGACACCCAGCTTTTCTTCCTTCCTTCCTTTCTTTTTCAATTACATTTTAATTAAAAAGTTATTTATTTTTTGTTCGTTTGTTTTGTAGGTTTTGTTGTTTTTCAAGACAGACCTCTGGGAATAGCTTTGGCTGTCCTAGAACTTACTCTGTAGACCAGGCTGGCCTCAAACTCACAGGGATCCACCTGCCTCTGCCTCCCAAGTGCTGGGATCAAAGGTGTGCACCAGCAACTCCCAGCAAAAAATTAAAAAAAAAAAGTATGTGTCTCAGTGTTTTGCCCATATTTATCCCTGTGCACTACTTGGCTGTCTGGTGCACATAGTAGACTTTGGATCTCCTGGGACTGAAGTTCTGAGCCCCTGCGTGGACCCTTTGGAAGCACAGGCTCTCAAAGGCTGAGCCATCTCTGCGGTTCCCTTTCCTAGAGTCTTTGAGACTGCATCTCCGTTCATTCAAGGCTGGCCTTGACCTCACTCTGTAGCTCAGATTCCTTCCAACATCCACCTACCTGTCTGAGCCTCTGAGGATCTGGGATTACAAGGCCTGTGCCACCTGGACTGCCAGTGTCAGTCAGTTCCTCCTTTTTCTTCTCTATCCTAAACTGGCAATCCTCCAACACCTCTGTGTCAGTAAAACTCAACTGGCTGCTCTTCTAGAGGTCCCGGGTTCAATAATTCCCAGCATCTACAGGTTGATTCAAAACTATCTATAAATCCAGTGCCAGGGGGATCGAACATCCTCTGACCTCATTGGATACCAGGCATGCAGAGACATACATGCAGGTGAAGCACCCATATACATAAAATAATAAAAACAATTTTAAAAAAATCTCCAGGAGCCAGTGCCTCCACCCCTACTTCCTTTGCAATTTTTTTTCTTTTTGAGACAACAGTCTCATCCTTTAATACTACATAAACTATATAGCATACACTGGACTCAAAATTATGCCAATCTTCCTGCCCCAGCAGCATGAGGGCTGGGATTGCAGTTGTAAGTCACCATGGCCAGCAAAAACTGGCTTTTTCAGAAATACTTCTTCTCAATCACATTATATTTATTCATTTGTGACACGCACGTAGTGGAGTATACATGTCAAAGTCAGAAGACAATTCACAGGAGTTGGTTCGATCCTTCTATCATGTGGGACCTGGGGATTGAACTCGGGTCTTTGGGCTTGGTGGCAAGCACCTGTAACTGCTGAGCCGTCTTGTTAGTGCTAAGATTAGCCTTTTTACAATGAACAATTCAGCCTCCGCAGACCTCCTTAGTCCTGGCCATCTCTACTTCACTGTAATGGCAGTATTAATATTGATATTATTGTTATTTCCCCATTATTAAAAGCATGGTCTAGGACTGATAATCCTCCTGCCTCCCTCTTCCAAGTGCTGGGATTTCACGCCTGGCATGTAATATTATCACTGACTGCAAGGGACAAAGTTTAGTTTGTCAAAAGAGCCACATGCTTTTCTGTCTTTTGTTCATGTTTCTTCAGCCAGGAATGCTGCCTTCTTCTAGAACTTTCCTTAGGCACACTCTAACTAATCCGGGCTTCAGGTTGGATATACATCCGTCTTCTACCAAGCCCTTTTTGCTCAAGGTGGTTGGGTGACTGAACTGCATCTGGCCTCTGAGCTTCTGAAGCTCTGGTTGATCTGGGATGTCACAGCAGGATCAGAACTATCATTCCTGCTGCTTTGTGAGAGCTAGGAAACCTGAGACATGGTCTACCTTGGTCATCTCTGGGGCCCCAACACAGGGATTGGCATAGACCAAAAAACAAAAACAAAAACCAAAACACTCTTACTGAAGAAATAAAAGAAAAAAAATACTCAAAATATCAAACACAGAGAGGAACATTTATACTGACATTTTCAGTATAGTAGGACAAACCCACAATTCCAGGTACTCAGGAGGCTAAAGCAGGAGAGTAGATGCTACTTTTAATCTCCTGATGTCATTGTCATCTCCTATCTGCTAACCTAGGCCTAGTCCTGGAAGCTTCTAGCCTCCGTAGAATCTTATCTAGGCCTAGAATGTTTTCAGCCTGAGACTTACTGCTGAATAAGTTCACCCCTTTCTAGTTCTGCCCGATCTCTGGCTGGCCGATTCAACTCAGCTGTTCTGCTCAAACTCCTCTCCCAGCTGACTGATTCAGTCTGCCTTCTCTCAGCTTCTTACTGACTTGCTCCTTCTCATTCTCCGGCTCACGCTGTGTCTAGCTTGTTCTCTCTCTGCAGCCTGCCCCTGCGCAACTGTCCAGTCAGACTGCCTCCTTACTCTCTCTCCATCTCTGCACTGCTCTCTTAAGTAGCTTCCCTTTCCCCTCTCTGCTTGTGAGAGCTGGGCGGATCCTGTTCTGTCAAATCTTTCTCTGATTCGTCACTTTGTCTGCCACTCAATTAGACATCACTTTCAAACATGGGCGCTTCCTTCTACCCTAACCTTACCTTCATTGTTTGGGATTAAAGATGTATACTAAGGGTGTGCCTGTATTCCAACCAAAGGGGTTAAAACTGTGTGCTCAAGGCTGAGCTGCACCACAACTATAAACAGGTATTTTCAGTAGATAACACAATCTTGGGGTTCACAGTGGGATCAAATATCCTGCAACACAGGAGGACTGACAGCTCAATGCCAGCTTGGGCAAATTAGCAAGACCTCTAAGTTTTTTTTGTTTTTTTTTTTTTTTTTTAGGAGGGTTGCCGAGAGGGCTCAGGTGTCAATCAATCTTATTGACCTGAGTTCAAGTCCCAGGACTTGCGTGGAGAGAGAACTGAATCCTTCATATTGTCTTCTGATCTCTACATAGGCATCATAGCATGCCACTTCCACCCACAAATCAATCAATTGATCAATCAATCAATCAATCAATCAACTTTAATAACATTTCTTAAAAGGCTGGCTCAGCAGTAGGGCACCTGTCTAAAATCTACCAGTAGGAGGACTGAAAATACAGCCCAATGGTAGAGGGTTCCCCCAGCACTTGTAAGACCCTGGGGGTTAAAAATCATAGACAGACAGAGGAAAATTAGGGTTAGGCTTTCTAAAAAAATTTGAAGCTCTTGGCTAAAAATTTATTGATTCCCCCTTTGTGTGTTATTTTTCAGGATGCAACCCTCCCCGCCAGGGCCAGGGTTCCTAGTCATACTGGTGGGAGGGGTAGGTCTTGTGTCCATCATACTCATTGGTGGTGAGGCACCGGAGCATGAAGTGGCCCAGGTCATGCTTGGATATGACCCTCGAGGGTCCTCGTCCATCCAGGGTCACTGTGTAGGCCCCGGTGAGTGGCTGGTCCCCTGTGAGAGAAAGAGATTGGGAATGAATGAACCGGCCATCCTTTCTGGTATTCATTTCCTTCTTTTAAACTTTTTACGTTTTATATACGATGCGTGTATGTGTTTTGCGTGTGTGGCAGGGGGTTGAGTGGGGTGGGGGCTTCCCATATTAGCTCATCACATAACTTTTTTTTTTTTTTTTGAGACCAAGGCTTGCTATGTCACCCAGGCTGCCCTCAATCACATGGTTTGGGATGACAGATATGTACCACAATGTCTGGCATCTCTTGAGCCTGCCAGCCCAGCTGTACTAATGTGAGGAAGCGCTGGACACACGGGGAGGCCATATGTAGATGTTCTAGCAGGTCGCTGTGTCTTCCTCCAGGTTTCATATCATTACTCTCTGCCTCCTTCCAAACGCACAAGTCAAGAGACCCCCATGCAAGAGCCACCTTAGAGTCTCGCTGACTTCTGGTATCAGGACATGGGGAAAATAAAAGAGGGTGATTTTAGGGCTGGAGAGATGGCTCAGTGCTACAAAGCACTTACTGCTCTTTCAGAAGAATCGAGTTTGGTTCCCAGCACCCGTATCAGGCATCCCGTGACTGCCTAAAACTCTGAGGCAGTGGTTCTCAACATGTGGGTCTTGATCTCTTTGACAAACCTGTCTCCAAACCTACTTACATTACAATTCATAACTGTAGCAAAGTTACAGTTATGAAGTAGCAATAAAAATAATGTTATGGCTGGGGGTCACCACAACATGAGGAAGTGTCTCAAAGGGTCGCTGTATTAGGAAGGTTAAAAACCAATGCTCTAGGGACAAAGGGATGATCCAACTCCTCTGGGCTCTGTGGGCTTCTGCACTCACGTGCACATCCCCACACACATATATGTATTTAAAAATAATAAAAATAAAAATACATTTTTTTGAGGCAGGGTTTCTCTGTGTAGCCCTGGCTGTCCTAGAACTCTGTCTGTAGATCAGGCTGGCCATGAGTTCAGAGATCTGCCTGCCTCTGCCTCATAAGTGCTGGGATTAAAAGTGTGCACCACAAGCCTGCTAAGAATGAATCTTAAAAAAATAAATAGATGACGGCGATTTTTTAACATCTGCATTCCAGGTGATTTGTTTGTTACAGAGGCTGGAGAGAGGGCTCAGCAGTTAAGAGCATAAGCTGCTCTTCCAGAGGACACAAGTTCGATTCCCAGTACCCACATAGTGATTCACAACCTGTAACTTCAGCTTCAGGTGATCCAAGCCCTCTTCTCTCCTTCTTAGGCATTGCATGCACTTGGTGAACAGACAAAATGCATGCAAAACACCATACACATAAAATAAAAATAAAACAAAAACAGATAAAAACCAGCTAAACAAACAAACCCAAACCAGACATGATGCTGGACATTTGTAATTCTAGAAGGTGGGGTCTGGGGGATCGGGAGTTCACAGTCACCCTCAGCTACACCAGAAGTTCAAGGATAGCCTGGTCTACATGAGGCAGAAGATGAAATAAGGCTAAGAAGGACAGAAAATGTTTTTACTACTACTTTTCTTTCTGATTTGGATTTTGGGAATGTAGTCTCAAAACCCAGGCCAGCCTAGAACTGGTCATTACCCTGCCTTGTCTCCCAAGTTCTGGAATTAGAGGAGAGCGTCACTGTCTTCCATTTCTGAGAAAAGTGTTTTCAATGACCTTTTCACTTAAAAAATTCAATCGTTTTATTGACTTATTGAGGAGAGTCGTATGCCACAGATCGTATGTGAAGACCAAACTTTTAGGTGGGCCGTTCTACCACGTGCGTCTCAGAATTGAACTCAGGTCCTAGGGCTTGACAGGCAGGAGTCTACCCACTGAGCCATCTTGCCAGCCCACACGTTTCTGTTATACGGGTGTGCACCTGAATATGAAGCCCGGGTTGGCAGTTTTAGAGGAGCCAGGGAAGACTGGGTCGAGCTCTCAGGTGAAGAGCACGCTGGCGCTGGTGTGGCCGTGCCCACCCCGCCCCCACTCACCTATGTGCGGGGGCATCACTGCCACGTATTTCAGCCCTGACTCCTGCAGAATCTTATGCATCCGGATGTGGTCATCGGTCACGTCCTGCAGGCGTGGGGGCACCTTGGTCGGGTCCCATAGTAGGAAGGCTGGTGGGGATAGACGCAGGGCAGGGTTAGCCTGGGCTGAGCAGAACCATTAGGTGGCCTGTCAGCTGCGAGAATGCACGTCACAACAAGAGCCATGCCACCGAGCCTGACAACCTGAGTTTGTTATCGGAAGCCACATGGTGGGAGAAGACACCTGATTCTTACCAAGCTGTCCTCTGACCTCCATATGCACACCCATCCACACACTCACGGCAAACATATTTGTACGCACGGGCATGCACCATGTGTGAAGGGCTCAAGTCGATGTTGGGTTCCTTCAAGGGCTTTCTCCTTTATATTTTTTGAGACAGAGGCTCTCTCTGTATCTGGAGCTCAGCAATTTAGCTACATTACTGACCAGCAAGCCCCAGGGATCTTCCTGTTTCTACATCTTTAGAGCTAGGATTACAGGAATAACGCTGTACATGGCTTTTAATGAGGGTGCCGAGGACCCCAATCCAGTCCTTATGACTGTGCTGCAAGCTCTTTGTCTATAGAGTTTTGACAGAGCCGCTGCTCCAGTAACAACTGAAAATCTTGGAGGTGCGAGTAAGGGTGTGGACTCAGTGATTAAGAGCACTTGCTGCTTTTACAGAGGATCTGGGTTTGATTCCCAGCCCCACATGGTGGCTTACAAACTTCCTATAACTCCAGTTCCAGGGGAACTTCTAGCCACGGTGACCACCAGGCACAAATATGGTACACAGACTAACATGTAGGCAATGCGCTCATACATATATACATAAAATAATTTAAGATTTATTTATTATTTTATTTATATGAGTATACTGTAGCTGCCTTCAGAAGATGGCACTGGAGTCTGTTACAGATGGTTGTGGGCTACCATATGGTTGCTGGGAATTGAACTCAGGACCTCTGGAAGAGCAGCCAGTGCTCTTCACCGCTGAGCCATCTCTCCAGCCCCGAAAATGAAATAATTTTAAATAAAATAAATAAAAATAGGGCTGCAGAGATGGCTCAGTGGTGAAGAGCACTGACTGCTCTTCTAGAGGACCTGGGTTCAATTCCCAGCAACCACATGGCATCACAGTAACTGTCACTCCAAGGTCTGACACCTCTGATACCCTCACATAGGCAAAACACCAATGTACACAATACTACTACTGCCACCACCACCAATAACAATAATACAGGACCCATGAAACCTAGCCCTAAACAGAACTTTTTCAGGATGTAGAAGGGAGTATATATTAAGTGAACCTTACAATTTCTTATTGGAAACGAGATTTTAATTTTAATCACTAATGGTTGCCTCTACGAAGAAAAAAAAACATTAAAAACAAATCATTCTAAAATCACAGACTTATGATCATTTTTCTGAGCAAAATGAATGGGAAATAACCATAAATGAGTTTCTTTCCTGCCCTCCAAGCCTTTGTATGTGGTGACCAGCTGCCTGGATCATGCACCCCTTCCTCATGCCTCCTCCCTTCCCAGGGACACCATCAGTCAGTGGTAACCAGAGAGAACAGGTTGCGGAGACAACCTGACATATCACATCTCTCGGCTCTGACTAGCTACAGCAGTACGCATGTGGGTCACTAGGAAACTTCTAGTGCTGTGGCTTTGAACTAACCAAAACAGGTAATAGTTAGTGCTTCGTAAGTGTCCACTCTGCTTCTCTCCTACTGTGTTGGGCGGATTAAGTGGTTTTTTCACTCCTAAGTACCGAAAACACAATAAGTTAGCATTAATTGCTATTATTAACTCCTTCCAGATTAATAAGGATTACTTCAGTCCTGTGGATGGAACCTAGGACTTTGTACATGCCGGAAGGGGCTCCACCACTGATACCCCAGCCCCTATCTGGGGGATTCTAGGCAGAGGCTCTACCACTGAGCCACGCCCCCAGCCCCTC
>NW_021604904.1:425841-427814 GCF_004785775.1 Grammomys surdaster | reverse complement strand
GGATTCTAGGCAGAGGCTCTACCACTGAGCCACGCCCCCAGCCCCTCACTGGGGGATTCTAGGCAGGGGCTCTACCACTGAGACACGCCCCCAGCACCTCACTGGGGGATTCTAGGCAGGGGCTCTACCACTGAGACACGCCCCCAGCACCTCACTGGAGGTGCTGTAGGTAGGTGCTCTACTGTTGAGCCACCTCCCAGGCCCCCCTGAAGTTTTGTTTAATGTCAGTTTCTCTCTATAACAGGGGAAGGCAGCGCGTTGGTGTTTACCACCGCTGCATCACATTCTCTGTGACGTATCTCCCACCTCTTGGCTACCATTTTCTCCCCAGGCTTGTCCACTGCTGTCCCTGATATTTCTGTAGTGTCTTTTCTACCTCGGCTTTGCTTGTCTGGGATGTCAGTTCAACCACGGATCTGTTTGTCACCTCACTTTGATCTGTGAGCCATGTGGGTGCAGAGTGAGTCTAGGGCACACTGCTACGTTCACAGTTGCTGCTCAATGAACGTATGATAACTTGGGATAGCTTTAATACCGTATTTCAGAGGTCTGGGGGTTGCTTTTTCAGTACTCACCCCCTTCCCAGTTCAGCCCCGCTTCTATGACCCCACCACCCACCCGAGGTGCAGGCCACGACCTTCTCCACTCCATGCGCCTTCATGGCTGCCACAATGTTCCGGGTGCCCTCGGACATTACTGTAGTGGGACCTTAGAGGGGACAGAGAGTGGCTGTCACTGGCAGGTGGCGGTGGTGGCGGCGGCAGGGGTGGCAAGGGTGGGGCTGGGGGCGGGGGTGGTGCTGGAGGCCGAGGTGCAGGGAGGGGCCGAGGGCAAAGGGGGGGCTCAGTACTGAGGTCGTTGCCAGTGCCCAGTAGGACGATGACAGCATCCTGCCCAGCCACAGTCTTGTCCACATCGGCCGCCTGCAGAACATCTCCCACCACCACGTGGGCTGGCTGGGCCCCCTCTGATGGCAGCCTGCTGGAGTCTCGAACCAGCACCGTCACCTCGTAACCTGTGGACAAAGAGGATTAGAAAGGCAGGTCAGCGGGCTGGAGGGTGACTGTTCAGGACCCTACAGGGTGTTGTGAACCCTTAAACCTATTTTCTTCCCAGGGTTCTCCCATTCCCAGTCTTATTCTGGGGTAATGGTTCTCAAGCTGGCAAATTAACAGATGATATCTAGCTAGCTCTTAAAACAGGGCAATACTTTCACGCTGACTCACAAACAATCTGAATGTAGGTCTCCATGGAACTATCTCTGATTATCCCTCCCCACCCTCCAGGAGGGAAATAGTTAACCCCTGGCATAGCGCCTGCTCTATACTCCCCCATCCGTGGTCCTGTTGGAAAGTGAGGAACCAAATTCTCAAAGACTGAGGGAAGCTGGGATTAGTTCCCACCCTTAGCCCAGGGCATCCCTAGTGTTCACTGAAGATGAAAACCCTAGTGGTTTCAAAGGCCAGTGACTCCGCTACTCAGAAGGCGGAGGTATGAGGATGGAACCTTCTGTGTAATTAGTGAGACTCTGTCTCATAGAAAACTTTGAAAGAAAGGATTGGAGCAGACAGGAGGTATGGTTCAGTGGAGCCCCTGTCTAGAATCCCCCAGTGAGGGCTGGGGGTGTGGATCAGTGGTAGAGCCCCTGCCTAGAATCCTCCAGTGAGGGGCTGGGGGCGTGGCTCAGTGGTAGAGGCCCTGCCTAGAATCCCCCAGTGAGGGCTGGGGGCGTGGCTCAGTGGTAGAGGCCCTGCCTAGAATCCCCCAGTGAGGGGCTGAGGGCGTGGCTCAGTGGTAGAGCCCCTGCCTAGAATCCCCCAGTGAGGGGCTGGGGGCGTGGCTCAGTGGTAGAGCCCCTGCCTAGAATCACCCAGTGAGGGCTGGGGGCGTGGCTCAGTGGTAGAGCCCCTGCCTAGAATCCCCCAGTGAGGGGCTGGGGGCGTGGCTCAGTGGTAGAGCCCCTGCCTAGAATC
>NW_021604904.1:409776-425831 GCF_004785775.1 Grammomys surdaster | reverse complement strand
TGAGGGGCTGGGGGCGTGGCTCAGTGGTAGAGCCCCTGCCTAGAATCACCCAGTGAGGGGCTGGGGGCGTGGCTCAGTGGTAGAGTCTCTTCTTAGAATCCCCAAGAGTGCTTTTCTAGCATAAATAAGGCCTTGGCGGTGGGGGGGGGAAACTTGAAAAAAAATATTGATGACAATTAAAAGTCATCAAATAAATAAAAACGTTGCAGTCACTCTTTGCACTCGTCACAGTGATTTGACTCTTAGTCTGAAGATGATACAGAAAAAGCAAAAGTAGAAGAATCTCCATTTCTGGATAGCTGCCTACACCAATTTCACAGATAAATGCTGGGAGATTTTACATTCTCATACCACGATGAAGATGTTGCTGCCGCTGCTAAATAACCTTTGGGGGAAACAGGAACAGAACCCAGGGAGGCCCTGAGGTGAAATAAGCCCACACTAAGTTCTATGTCTTCAGCACCCTTTAACTTTAATCTTATATGTAAGCTCTACCACAGGTAAGTTACGTAAGCTACAGCCACAGCTCATTTTAACTTTCATTCTGAAGCTGGATCTCAGTATCTCGCTCAGGCTAGCCTTTAACTCACTGTAGCCCACGCTGGCCTGAAACTTAAGGATCGTCTGGCCTCAGCCTCCTGTGTAGCTACAAGGACAGGCTTGACACACTGCACTGGACATCTATAACATTCTAGAAATATTATAAATAACATTTCTAGAGTTAACACACACCATGTCCCAGATACCAGACAGTTTGTACATATTCTCTCCTTTAATCCTTAAATCAAGCCTGGTTTTGGATCCCAGCCAGACTGTAAGAACTAGCTTGGTGACCATCTGGGCAAACCGCTTGCTCTCTGTAGCCTTTGGGTCCTATGCTTGTAACAGTGGTAAGACGACACTGAAAACCGCCTCTCCATGTTTTTGTTTCTGTTTCTTTCCTTTTCCATTTCTCACCTGTACCTTCTCTCTTTTCCCCTCCCCTCAGAAAACTCTCCCCCCCTCCTTCCCTTCCCCTTCTCCTCCTTTTCTTTTTCCCTCCTCTTACCCGGTCTCATGTAGTCCACGGCAGCCTCAAACTCACTATATAGCCAAGGATAACTTTGAACTCATGAATCAGGGATACCCAGGACCAACCTGAAAGTTGTCCTCTAACCTCCGTAAGTACACACACACAATAAACAAATAAAATCTAATAAAAGAAAAAGAAAAAGAGAAAAAGAAAAAGAAAAAGAAAAGAGAGTATGGTGGTGTAGTCCTACCACATGGGAGGCAGAAGGATTATTTCAAATTAGAGGCCACCCTGGTCCACACAGTATGTAAGGACAGCCAGGACCACAGAGCTACAGAGCAAGACCTGCTACCTGTTGTAACGTCTATAATTCCAACAACTATGAGGAAGATGCAAGAAGTTAGGAGTTCAAGGTCAGCCTGAGCTACATGAAACCTGGATTCAAAAAAAAAATCAAAGCCAATCCACTGACCAAACAAACAACGTACACATAAGCTACCATTTCACACCTATCAAGATGACGTAATGAAAAAGCCTGGAGTCAGGGTTGGCCTGCAGGTGGGGAGGAACCCCTCTCATGCAGTGCGGAGGGGAACCCTAGGTGATGTGACCACTTTGGAGAAAATTCTGGCAGTTTTTCATTTTCTCTTTCTTTCTTTTTAAAAAAGATTTATTTATTTATTTATTTATTTATTTATTTATTTATTTATATGAGTACACTCTCACTCTCTAGAGGGTGTCTGATCCCATTACAGATGGCTGTGAGCCACCATGTGGTTTCTGGGAATTGAACTCAGGACCTCTGGAAGAGCAGTCAGTGCTTTTTAACCACTAAGCCATCCCTCTAGCCCTTTTTCCTTTTTTAAATGATTTATTTTTATTTTATCTGCACTGGTGTTTTGAACAGGCAGCTGTGAGCTGCCATGTGGTTGCTGGGAATTGAACCCTGGTCCTCTGGAAGAACAGTCAAGTGTTTTTAACTGCTGAGCCATGACTCCAACTCCCCTCTGGCTGTTTTTCAAAAGATTACACACAACCTGATCATGTGTGTTCTACTGTCAGATAACAGACCGAAGGGAAGCAAAAACATGTTTTCACCCTCAAATTCTTACAGTATAATGGTACTATCATTTATGTTATGTTTTCATAACATCTGCCAACTGTTTAATGGATAAACTCACATAGACACACAATGCAGTACCATTTGACAATAAAAACAATGAGATATTGACTCATGTTCCAACAATTAGAGGAAGAAAAAAAATATGTATGGATAGCTATGTGAAAGAAACCAAGTCACACCGGGTGTGGTGACTGGCAATGGTCTGTAATCTCAGTGGCAGGAAAGCCGAAGCGGAATGGTCAGGAGTTCAAAGCTAATCTGGGTTAGGGAATGAAACTTTGCCTTAAAAACAAACTAGGGTCTGGAGAGATGGTTGAGAGCACTTTCTGATCGTGTAGAGGACCCAGGTTTGAGTCTCAGCACGTACACGACAGACAGCTCACAACTGTCTGTAACTCCAATCCCAAGGGATCTGGTGCCCTTTCCAATCTCTGTGAGCACAGGGGTATATATAGGTGGAGGGAGTATGTGTGTGTGTGTGTGTGTTGGGGGGGAACTGACAGGATCTCTTTATCTAGCCCTGGCTGTTCTGAAACTTTATGTATAGACCAGGCTGGCCTTGAACTCTTAGAGATTTCCTGGTCTCTGCTTCTGTGCCACCATGATTGTCCTTAATTTTTTTTTTTTAAAGCTCTAGAAGCTTGCAAGGAAACAAACTATCCACAGTGAGCTGGCTCGGTGGTTAAGAGCACTGGCTGCTCTTATATAAGTGAACCAGAGTTCAGTATCCAAGTCAGGGGCTGTAACTGTAGCTAACTCCAGCATCAGGGGTCTGATACCTCTGACACCTGTCAATTGCCTGCATAATTCATACATAGACCCATGTAGATAGTTAAAAATACTACAAAGAAACATTAGAAAGACGCAAACTAAAAAAAAAAAAAACATTAAGAAACCCAAGAAACTAAAAATATAAACATAAAAACGTATAGAATCTCAGCCATAAAATGCATGCACATGTAAGGCACTAGATTTAAATTCCACATAGAAAAACCAAAATCAAAGCAAACAACAACAACAATAATAATAACAAAAATGCATAAAAACCAAGCTGTACTAAAATAAATGAACCCCAGTCCTGACAAGCGATGATGGTTTGCTATTGTGATTATGCCTTTTATATTTATATTTAATTTTTTTTTTTTTTTGAGACAGGAGGCAGAGGCCAGTGGATCTCTATGCGTTCAAAGCCAGTTCAAAGTTCAGTTTCAGGCCTGCCAGAACGACACAGGGAGACACTGTCTCAAAGAAAACAAAACAAACAAACAAACAAACAAACAAAAAACCAAGCAAACCACACAGTTCACACTGAAATTAAAAGGGCCATATGTAGGGGCTGAAGAGATGGCTCAGCGGTTAAGAGCACTGGCTGCGGGGGCTGGAGAGATGGCTCAGCGGTTAAGAGCACTGACTGCTCTTCCAGAGGTCCTGAGTTCAAATCCCAGCAACCACATGGTGGCTCACAACCATCCGTAATGAGATTGGATGCCCTCTTCTGGTGTGTCCGAAGACAGCGACAGTGTACTCATAAATAAAATAAATAAATAAATCTTGCTGAAGAGATGGCTCAGCGGTTAAGAGCACTGGCTGCTCTGTCAGAAGATCTGGTTTCCATTCCCAGGACCCACAGAGTGGCTTACAACTGTCTACAACTCCATTTTTCAGGGGATCTGGCCTCCTCTTCTGGCTTCTGTGACCACCAAGCGCAAGAGTGGTACACAGGCAAAACATATGTAAAAAGTATAGAAAATAAAATAAAGTAAAAAGAGGCCAGAAGCACACGCAGCTAAGTAGCTACCAAACAGTACTCATTCAGATCTCATCCTTCTCCAAAGACAACTTCTGTGAGATAATTAAAATATAGGCTTTTATCTTTTGCATTTATTTTATTATTTAATATTTATTATTTAAAATATTTAATATTTTACCATGTGTACATGTGTGCATCTGTAAATTGTGTATGGACAACTTGTAAGAGTCAGTTCTCTCTTTCTTCCTATGTGGATCCTGGGATCAAACTCAGGTCATCAGGCTTGGCGGCAAGCCCCTTTACCCACTAAGCCACCTTGCTGGCCCTAAAATATGTGGTGTTTTTTTTTTTTCTTTAACAATATCATCTGTTATTAACATTTGTTCAAGGTTTTTGCATTTATTTATTTGTCAGAGTGTCATGCTGCAGCCCAGACTATCATAGATTTCACTACTGTAGCTCAGGCTGGCCTCAAACCCAGTGGTGTTCCTGTTGTCTATCTCCTAAGTACTAGGAATACAGATGTCAAACATCTGGTCAGGCTTTCTGTTAAGCTTTTATTTATTTATTTTTTTAAAGATTTATTTATTTTATGTCTATGAGTACACTGTCGCTGTCTTCAGACACACAAGAAGAGGGCGTCGGATTCCATTACAGATGGTTGTGAGCCACCATGTGGCTGGGAGCTGAACTCTGTACCTCTGGAAGAGCAGTCAGTGCTCTTAACCACTGAGCCATCTCTCCAGCCCCAAGCTTTTCTTTCTTTCTTTCTTTCTTTCTTTCTTTCTTTCTTTCTTTCTTTCTTTTTTCTTTTTTTGGTTTTTTTTGAGACAAGGTTTCTCTGTGTAGTTCCCTGGCAAGCTTTTCTTTTTAAATAAACTCAGCTATAGAGAAGTTGCAAGATTCTCTCAACCTGCTTCCTCTTTTTTATTTATAGACAAAGTATATGATATTCAGAATTTATATATTTGCATAAAAAACTCATACATGTACAAATCTGTTTGTCTTTCTCTTTCTCTTCCTATGTGAGAATAAGTTGCAAAGTTCATTCGCTTTTAAGCTTTTCTTTTCCTTCCTTCTTTTTTTGTTTTTGGAGACAAAGTATTACATAAAACAGGCTGGCCTCGAACTATGTCTTCCAGAACTGCCAGATGACCTTTCACTCTCTGAGTGCTGGGAGTATAGGATTTTCTCATCATTTCTCCAGGCTCTTTGAAGCGTTTGTTTGTTTGTTTTTTGTTTGTTTGTTTTTTCAAATCTTAACACTCAATACAAAATGTCACTGCTTGACCCAGTACACATAAATCCATATATCAAACCAACATCTGGCATGCTGTAACATCCTGGCAGGAATGCAGATGGATAACCAGACAGCTTGAAACAGTGGACCCCAACCCCCACCCCAAAATAGCAACTTCCCCAAATGTCTCATGCTGGCAGGAGAAGGAGGCTGGGGCCCTGTGCCAGCCAGAAGAGGAAGAGATTTGATGGTTCTGACAACTTGTTAGACCACCTTAAAGGACACAGGGGACAACATGATGATGCCGGCAATGACCACACTTTGACCGAGAGGGACTGCTTATGTATGGGTATCTCTTGCCTTCTATTTAAACTTACACCCTTTGTCAAGATCTTGAAAGATAGGTCTGAGTAGCTTCCCAACATGTCTACATTAAATTCATTTCCTTTTTCTGTTTTCACTATTAATTTTTCTCATTAATTGTCCTACTGAGGACAAGTGGTTAGACATAGCTGTCAGGGCTGAGGCTCAGACTCTACTGGCTTTAGCGGCAACTTGATACATTTTGATCCTTTGTGATCAGTTTAAAACCGTCCAGAACTCACACTGACCTCTAGTTTGAAAAGTCTTAGATCGTAACAGTTTTACAAAGTAGCTAGTCTTGCCATACTTACTTTGAAGAAAGGGAAACCAGGGCAGGTTTAGGTTACTAGCCATGAGCACACAGTTAGTGGACAGAGAAAGCCAGAGCTACATTCAAGAACGGGCTATAATCTTTATATTTGAGTTCAGTTGGCCAAGGAGTATAAGCATGGACTATACATGAACCTTGGTTCTAAGCACTTTCTACATTGTAAGTCATTTAATCAGTGTCCCAAGGCAACCCTTTGTTTGTTTGTTTGTTTGGAGACAGGGTTTCTCTGTGTATCCCTGGCCATCCTGGTACTTACTCTGTAAACCAGGCTGGCCTCGAACTCACAGAGACTCATCTGCCTGTCTCCCAAGTGCTGGGATTAAACACTTTCACCACCACCGCCCAGCTAGCAACCTCTGTTTAACTGTTACTCTTATTTATTTGTGTGTATGTCTGGAGGTCAGAGGTCAAGTTTTTCTGAGTTGGTTCTTTCTTTCTGGGGATTCAATTCAGGTGGTCAGGTACCTTTACCCACTGACCCATCTGTCTAGCCTGCAACTATTGCTTCAATATTGGTCTTCTTTGCTCTTTCTTTTATTTACTTAGTTTTACAGATTTTTAGGTCTCTAACTGTAGATGACAAAACATTTGGCCACAACACTATGGTAATATGGTATGTGCTTAAATGTGCAAGATGAACCTAGAGTCCATGCTTATCAGACCCTTGGCCCTGCGAAATGACATTGAGGGAATAAAACCCAAGCCTGTTTTAGCGACTTGTTTTCCTTGGTTGTACACAAGGCCTTGGACATGCTAGACAATGGGGCCTACTGAGCCACGCCTCCTTCAAACCTCTCCTCACAGGTGGATTCCAGGCAGGCTCTTCATCTCTGAGAGCTATACCCCCCACACTCCATCCCTTCCTGCCTCTTCTTTTTCTTTTTCCTCTTCCTGTTTCTGATAGAAGCTTTTCTGAGTCGCAGGGAGAAAAAGGCCAGGCCTCCCGGAATTCCTGCGTGCAGTTTTGTCTGTGACCAGCAGGGTGAGCCATCGGTAAACAGTGGCATTGGGGATTAAGGTATTTAACCGGATACTCCACAAATTCAGGGTGACACAGCACTTCTAAACTTCTCTGTTCCCCCCTAGAAATGATTTCTCAGCAGCTTGCTTTTGTTTTTGCTGTTTTGACATAGAGTCTAAGGTAGCCCACGATGGCCTTGAACTTGCTGAGTAGCCAAGGATAGGTTTGATCGCCTGAATTGCCTACCTCTGCCTCTTCAGTGGTGGGGGAAATTACAGGTCTACACCACTACAGCCAGACTATAGCTTGGTTTTCACTGAGAGACCCAGGGCTCTTTCCTTTGCCATGAATTAAGACTCCCCCCCAACCCCCCACACCACTAAGTCTCACCCAAAGCAGGAGCTGCGCTGGGAATCTGCAGGGACTGGGCTCTTGGTGGCCTCCACCCTTTTGGGACACTCTGATAGTCAATGTCTTTAGAATCGCCAAAGCTAACAAGGGTGTGGCCCCTTATCTGGAACTTTCAGGTCTGGTCCAGAGTTAACTTCTAGACTGAGGAGCCAGGGGATGCTGGGGGATCCTGCGCCCTCCCCTGGGGCAGCCCCAAAGCTTTAGCTCAATGTCCTTTCCAGGACTGCAGTTCGTAGGCTGTCCCTCTCTTGTAGTGTGATCCCTTCCATTCTCGTCGAAGTAACTTGCTAATTTTTTTCGATTTTCTGTTCCAATGACCAAACTATGAGCCTGCGGATTTTTTTTGTACTTAAGAGCATGAACCGGAGTTCAAATCCCGGCACAACCATGTACCAGCAAGTCCTCTCCGCCTCAGTTCTCTTACGTGTTAAGTGGGGTCCAAATGAGGGTCACCAAGATTTTAACACGTGTAGGGAGATGGCCCGGCTGGCTAGATGTCAAGCTGGTACTGGACCACCACCACAGTCACATTTCATAAGAGCCCCTGGTTGTATATAACTGTCAGGGGAGTCCTCCAGGTTCCCACGGTTAATTCCTTTATGCCTTGGACTCACATAAAGCTGAGTCTCAGAGTCCTCCATTTCTGCCCCCGTGACCACTTGCTGGCCCACAGGCTGGGGTACACAAGGCCCCGTGTGGTCTCCGCCCGGCCCCAGGACGACCCTTCCCAGAGCTCCGCCCGGTATTCATGACTTCCCCCAACCGCCCCGGCTCCTGCCTGCTTGCACCGCCTGCGCCAGTGTGGTGAGCCCGGTCCTGCCGGTGGCACCGAAGATCGCGATCTTCTTGACAGTCATGCTTCAGGGTCCAGGGTCCGAAAAGCTGAGAACTCCGAGGACGCGCGGGAACCCAGTGGCTACGAGGTGGCGCGCAGCGGGTCACCCTCAACGCAGGAGGAGGGGGCGGGGCCAGACGAGGTTCCCGCCTGGGCCTCGCCCCCTAATTTGGGTTCAAAGGGCGGGACCGAGGCGACCACGCCTCCCGTAGGATAGAGCGTGAGTGGGCGGAGCAGGAGTCAAATTGCATTTCCAGACCCTCTTCTCCGATAGGCGCTTGGAAGAATAAGCCACGCCCCCATCCAGGGAAGGGAGTGGGCGGTGCTAGGGCGGTTTGTCACTCAGCGCTCAGCCTACTAGAGACAGCCACCCTTAGTGGGCGGGGCGGGGCGGGGCCGGCCGGGGCATTCCGCCCACCGCGCTCTCCTTGCTCACGCCCCCTCACAGACACTTAGGCTCTGAGATGGTACTCGCCTCCTCCCAACAAGCAAGAGGTGTGTGTGGGGTGATTCTGTGCCAGTGTGAGCCTCAGTGACCAGAAGGGACAGCATGGTTGTGGGCGACACGCTGTTTCATTCCTTGTGTTGCAATGTGAGTCGTGTATAGAGATGACTGTTATTTGGAGTCCGTGGGGTGATTGTGTGAGGGGTACTCGGCCTGTGTGAGTGTGAGGTATGTGTGAGGTAAGCTGTAATGGAGCGTGAGGCTTTCGGATTGGGAAGGTTTGGGACGCCAGTGTGATAATATGATCCCGTTTATGTGTGGCTGTTTGTGACATTTACTGAGATTCTTTTTGTGTCTTGTTGAGGCTCTGATGTATGGGCGTGTAGCAACACAGGGTGTGTCATCTTTTGTGCCTAGGGGACTGGTGTGACATTTTAAGCGTGTAAAGACTGTGTGATGGTGAACTTCGTGTTGTGTGAGCGTAGATGCTCTGTGACACCTTGGAGGTGTGTGACTGTATGTGCCATTGGTGGTGGTGACTGTATCTGAGTGTGTCACAGTTGTGTGGTTCTGCAGGGCACTGTTCCATCCTAGGACACTGTTCAAGTGACTTCATGTGACCCTCATTGTGGTGATGGCTGTATCTGAGTTATCAGTGTACGACCCTGCAGGGCGCTGTTTACTGTATTGGTGACTCCATGTGACACTATTGGTGATATCTGAGTGTCACTGTTGGTGGTGGCTATATCTGAGTGTATCACAGTGAATGACCCTGCAGGGCACATTCCAGAGAGGAAAACACTGCAAATGACTTGCGTGTGACAGGTCGAAGGTTTGACCCTGACTGACCCAGTACGAAGGAGTGACACTATATTAGAGTGTGCATGTGGAGAGAGTGTGTGTGTGTGTGACGTTGCCAGGGGCCCGGTGTGTGAGTGGCAGTGTGGGAGTGTGTGACGCTGCCTCGAGCGCTCGCGAGCGCGGCTGTGCATTCCACGCGTGGCCCGGTGTGTGACAGCGCGGGCGGCGGGGCGGCGTGCGGGAGGGGTCCCGGGGGCGTGCGGAGCGGCTGCGGCGCGTGGGGGGGAGGCGCGGCGGCGGCGGCGGCGGCGCATGCGGATCTGGCCGAGCGGCGGGCCGGTGGGGCCGAACAGAGCCGGGCACGGCCCGGCGACGAACGCCCGCAGGGAGGGCGGTGCTGCGCGGCGAGCATCCGGGACCGCATCGGCGGCCGGCGCCCAGGTGAGCGGCGATGCGGACGGCGGCCCCTCCCCAGCATCTCCCCACCTGGCCCAGCATCCTCCCTCGCAAGCTGGCGGGCCTGAGCCCCCGGGTCTGTTTAGCCGGTTGGCAGCTTGCGATCCAACAAATCCCTCATCCGCCACCTAGAACAGCCCCTGAACCAGGCGTGGGTCACCCCAAGGCCTTGTCCTTCCCAGGCCCCCCTCCTCCGCACGGTGACTGGACCACAGGGGCAGAGAGGCGTGGGTTTGGAAGGGTTAAAACCTCAGGTCTCACTCGCAGCTCAGCTCCCCACCCGCCCTTGCTGGGGCGGGCAGGACCCCTTTTCCTATGCACCTCAGAAAGGCCAGAGCTGCAAGCTGGGCCCGGCAGAGAGCTCGCCAAGTGCTAAGCGCCTCCTCTGGCCCAAGTATCCTCCATTGGGAAACAGTTGTGACCACTCATTAATGGGGAAGGGAATCAAAGCCCAGAGAAACCGAGTTCCATACCGCCAGAATAAAGCATTGAACCCATCTCTTGTCTGACTCTTGACCAGACCCCCAGACTTGCTAAGATAGGACACCAAAGAGGGAAAACTCAGAGCTGGCTGGCTGTGTGTGTCAGTGGTGGAGCACATGCAAGCCTGAGGCTCTGGATGGGATTCCAGACACTATGAGCAGAACAGGATGTGCTATGGACTGAGGGCTTGGCGGGTACCACATCCCGTGGTTGCTGAGGGGGCACCTCACTTCATCTCCAGACACCGTGGGATTTTCACAGATGAAGACCACACGGGGCAAGTGACCTGGCTGAGGTCGCACAGGTAGTCGTAGGTGGCCGTGTGCTCGCTTACAGCTTTCTATGAAACAAGAGAAGAAGAACAGAGGTTTTAGGGTGCCCACCTAAAGGAATAGTCTCCACTGTCATTGGCCACAATTTACCACCTACTTGGCATCTTAAACTCTCCTGAGTTTGAAGCCGTCTGGGTCTTTTTAAAAAAGAAGTGTATTATTCTATTTTTACAGTCTTAGAAGTAGAACTGGGGTGTGTATGTGAGGGTTGTGTTGGAGACATATTTGATATCACTTGCCCCCCTAAAATAGGTATTTATGACGTATCAGTCAGCAATTGTTACGGGAATGCTGTGTAACAAATCACCCCTCCCAACTCACTGTCTTAAACCACTAAGCGTTTACTTAGCAATAAAGTCAAGAGTTTAATACTTTAGGTTAGACCTGATTGTACAGTCCTTCAGGCCTCAGCTGGGCATACTCAAGTTTTAGGGGTGTCATAGCGATGGGGGGGCATCATTAGCTGCTGTAGCTGGCTTTGGCTGGTGAGTCTGTGGCCCTGGACCTACTCTAGTCTAGCCTCACACTTAGCCCAAGCAATCAACTTTATTAAAGCTCTGGCCAGCCAGTTCCTCCCACTCAACTCTGCTGGTCAAAACAAGTCACATGTTAGAAGCCAGGGTCAAAGCCAAAGGCATATCCCTGGGCACCCATAGACCCTAGGACGTTGGAGAACAACAAAAGGATTACACAGCAAAGTGTGGTAACTACAGGGGTGAATATTTGAAGATGTTACTAAGTTCAGTTTGAGTCCCAGATACTGAATTAGATACTGTATAACCCATGCAAGTGAGTGAATTCCTCCATGCCTCAGTGTTCACCACTGTAAAATGGGCCAACGATAACCTATCACTAAGGAATTGAATACATGAATGCAAAAATCCTGAGCAAGGCAAGGGTTCAGATATGTTCACTCTTGCTGTTGCTGCTGCATTGTGGAGCTCTGTGAAGCTCTGTGGAGCTCTGGGTTAGTGTTCACCAAAGAATACAGTGACCATCTGGTGAGCTGTAGCAGGCGCTAGCTTGGGTTCATTACAGCTGCTCTCTGAAGTGGCCAGGCTGAATGTTGTTATTTTAGTGGCTTAATTTTTTTAAAAAAAAGATTTAGCCATCATTTAGTAATAGTATTTAATGGTCTATGATTTATTTTATTTATGTTTCGTGTGTTTGCTTGCTTGAGCTTATGTGAACCGTGTGTGCACAGGAGCTTGCTGAAATGACAGGCAGTTCTGAGCCACCATGTGGGTCCTGGGAACTGAACTTGGGTCCTCTGCAAAAGCAGTACGTGTTCGTAACCACTAAACCCACTAAACCGTCTCTGTAGCCAAATATATATATATATATCTCACTCAGGAGGCAGAGGCAGGCATATTTCTGTGAGTTCAAGGCTAGCCTGATTTACATAGTGAGTTCCAGGGCAGCCAGGGTTGCACGGAGAAACCCTGGCAGGGAGTGAGACAGAAAAAAGAAACATGGTCTCCTGTAGCCTAGGTGGGTTTTGAACTTGCTGTGTAGCTGAGGCTTGTACTCAGCCTCATCCTCCTGCCTCTACCTCCCAAGTTCTGAGCAGGGATTAAAGACATCATCCACCAGGCACGCTTGTGTGTGTCCGTCCATGGAAGTTTGTGCGCATATGCACACGTACAAGTCGGACACCAACGTCTGTGTGTCTTCCTTTATCACTCTCAGCTTACATTTCTTTCTTTCTTTCTTTCTTTCTTTCTTTCTTTCTTTCTTTCTTTCTTCCTTCCTTCCTTCCTTCCTTCCTTCCTTTCTTTCTTTCTTTCTTTCTTTCTTTCTTTCTTTCTTTCTTTTTTGGTTTTTCAAGACAGGGTTTTTCTGTGTAGTCCTGGCTGTCCTGGAACTCACTCTGTAGACCAGGCTGGCCTCGAACTCAGAAATCCGCCTGTCTCTGCCTCCCAAGTGCTGGGATTAAAGGCGTGTGCCACCATTGCCCGGCGCTTACTTATTTTTAAAGACAGGATCTCTCATAGGACCCGGCCTCACTGGCTGGCTGGACTGGCTGGCCAGTGAGCTCCTAGGACCCATGTGTCTCTGTCCTGGCTAGCTTTACAGATGTACGTCACTGTGCCCCACTTTTTACATGGGTGCCAGGGATTTGAACTCGGGGCCTCATATTTGTGCTGTAGGCATTTTACTGACGGTCCCCAGGTGATGTTAGTGATAATTGACAGTAGGTCTCACTGTATGGTCCTAGTTATCTTGAAACTGGCTATGTAGGTCAGACTGGCCTCCAACTCACAAAGATTTGCCTGCCTCTGCTTTCTGAGTGTCTGGGATTAAAAGGTGTGGGTCATCATGCCCAGTCTGTATTATTATCATTATATATATTGTGTGTCTAGGTGCACATGTGTACAGATGTCTCTGAAGGCTAGAGATCAACCTTGGGTGTCATCCTTAGGGTGATACACGCATTGTTTTTGAGGCAAGCCCTTTTGTCTGGGAGCTCACAGATTAGTCTGTCTAGCTAGAGAGCCCCAGGGATCTGCCTGTTTCCACTTCCCTAGTGCTGGGATTACAAGCACGCACCACTCTGTCGCTGGCTTTTTATGTGGGTTCCCGGAACTGAACTCAGGTCATTATGCTTCCGGGTAAAGCGCATCACCCCCTTAGCTGTATCCCTAGCCCCTATTATTTGATTTTTTTTTTGAGATAAAATTTAGCTAATGGTACCTAGGCTAGCCTGAAACTGATGCTCTTCCTGCCTCGGCCTCCCAACTATTGGGATCACAGACTTTGCTCCATCGCAGTTGGCGTTTTTTTTGGTCGGACTGAGACAGGGAACAGAATGTACGGGCACTCACTGTGAGAATTGGGTCCCGTGAGCTCAGGCCGTTTTCCTGCACTGATCTTCCTCTCCTTGCTTCCAGGCCCTGCCTTCCCCAATGGCACAAGTACCAGGAGAAGTGGACAACATGGAGGGCCCAGCAGCCCCCAACAACAACAACCCCGCAGCCCGCTGGGAGAGCCCAGATCGGGGCTGGGATCGGGAGCCTCCAGCAGCTGCCAACGCTGCTGCTTCGCTCTTTGAGTGCTCTCGGATCAAGGCCTTAGCAGGTATCTGGAGAAGGGGCCTGGGAGGGTGGAGGGACATGGTGTGGCGAGAGGGCACCTCTCTTGATGGCTAGGAGTCCGGAGGAGTTGCTCCCGGCTCTGGAGTTCCTGGACTAGCTCTACCAGTGAACTTCCCACTGAGTGAGACTGTTCTGTAGCCGTGGTGTCTAATGGGACCATAGCTTGTCTATGTGGCTAGTAAACACACCAAGTGTGGCCAGGGCTCCTTGCTTTAAATTCTACTTAGTTCTAACTGATTTTAATTAAAATACTGAGATGGGACTCGGGACTGCTGGGCGAGACAGCATGGGTGCACCACTTTCAAAATGCACAATTCCAGAACTTTCGTTGTTGTGTTTTGGTTCGTTCGTTCGGTTTGATGTTTTAAGACAGGGTCTTTTGTGTAGTCCTGGTTGTCTTGGAGCTCACTCTGTAGTTCAGGCTGCCCTTGAACTCAAAGAGATCTGCCTCTGCCTCCCAAGTGCTGGGATTAAAGGCCTGCCCCACCACTGCCTGGCCTTGATTTTTTTTTTTTTAATTTTTTAAAGACAAAATCTCTCTATGTAGCTCTGACTGTTCTGGAACTTGCTGTTCCAGACCAAGATTGCCATCTGACTCAGAGAACTGCCTCTGTTTCTGATTAAGTGCTTGCAAAGACCCGTGGCACCCATTCCAGCCCTCATTTTCTCTTCTTGAGGCAGGGTGTTACAGTATAGCCCAGACACTTGTAACATTCCTTCTGCTTTAGCTGTTCAAGCTATGGAGTTTGCCCTGAAGTGTCAAATGGTTGGATTTTAGGACTTTAAAAAAAATATTGCTTCCATTTAAAAAATAAAGTATTATCTGTAATTATGTGCAGGTGTGTGTTTGGTGCCTGTGGGTATGTGCGTGTAAGTGCAGTGCTCTCCGGCCAGAGGTCTTGGATCCTCTGGAGTGGGAGCTCCTTGGTGTGGCTGCTGAGAACCGAACCTAGGTCCTCTGGTGAAGGAACTATGTGCTCTCAACCACTGAGCCATCTCTCCAGACTACTTGTTTACATTTTATCATATTAATTAATTAGTGTGTCTGTCTGTCTGTCTGTCTGCACATGGGATAGCATTCCATCGTGTGGATTCCAGAGATTAAATCAGGTTACCCGAGTTGGTAGCAGGTATCTTTACACGCAAAAACATCTTGTTGGCTCAAGACTTTGTGGGGTGTTCATGTGTGTGTGTATGTGTTGCTAAATATTCTTCCACGAGGAAGGTGTAAACAATGTCTGTCCCTCCTCCCTAAGATCTTACTGACAAGCCAAGGTATGTTGCCACCAAAGTTCACCTTTGAGTACCAGTGAATGTGCTTATGTACGGAGCATAGATGAGAGGTCTTACAGCAGTGCGGCTGCTCCCTTCCCAAGGCCCCACCGGAAAGGCTTTACCCTCCAGGGATGATAGCTTTCCTACAGGGAAGTCCCTGCCTTAGTCTTCCCTGGCCTATGTACTCTAGCCCTTCTAACAGCAATGCGCAATTAGAGATGTATTCATATTGTGGTATGGAACTGCTGGATAATCAGGTAGCGTCCCAGGATGCTTCCTGCCCCTCCTCCTGTGAGGGATGTCAGAAGTCAACAAGTTCATCTGTGTTGTCTTTTTCAAGTCTGACACAGCTCAACTCCCAAGAATGGTGGTTGTTTTGCTTTCAGGAGAGCCCTCTACAACACTGTGTGTATTTTAATTTTAAATATAAAGAAGTTTATTCGTGCTAGGTGGTAGTAGTACATGCCTTTAATTCCAGCACTCAGAGACAGAGGCAGGCGGATCTCTGAGTTGGAGGCCAGCCTGGTCTACAGAGAAAGTTCAAGGACTGCCGGGGCTAAACAGGGAAACCCTGTCTCAAACAAAACAACAACTAAAATCCCCAAATCAAAACAAGTTTATATGTGTGCACGTCTTGCCTCCAGGTATGTTTGTGTGTAGTGTGCATGCAGTGCCCTCAGAGACCCGCTTCTGAGAGGGCTTTTGGATGTCCTCCTCTATCGTCTTGGAGGGAACTTGTCTCCTTGACCGTGGCCTTATGATTTTTCTGAGCTAGACTTGAATCCTAAAACTCTAGTAATCCTGCCGTCTCTGGTCACCTCAGAGCTGGGGTCACAAGCCGGGATGGGATGCCTGGCCTGGCTCATTATGTGTCTGTTGGCACTCAAACTTCAGGTCTTGCTACTGTATAAACAAGTGGTCTTAACCACCAAGCCATCTCTCTAGCCACTGTCTTCTGCTTGCTTTGCACTGTATGTGTATGGGGTACACGTACAGTTGTCATACACCGTCACTGTATGTGCATGAGGTACACGTGTCAGTGTCATACACCGTCACTGTGTGTGCATGAGGTACACGTGCAGGTGTCATACACCGTCACTGTATGTGCATGAGGTACACGTGCAGGTGTCATACACCGTCAC
>NW_021604904.1:406832-409376 GCF_004785775.1 Grammomys surdaster | reverse complement strand
TTTTTTTTTGAATTTCATTTATGATGATGATGACAAGGTCTCATTTATATCCGCCTCAGCCTCCTGAGTACTGGGGTTGTAGATGTGTGTCACCACATGCCTAATGACAGTGTCCTGCTCTGTGGCTTAGGTTGGTCTCAAACTGACTACTCGGATTGCAGACATTTACCCCCGTGCCTGGCGCCCTGCACTCTTGTGTGTCTTTGGGTTTTTTACTCAATATGAAGCATGTGAATGTCACCCATGATGCCCTGTTCTCACACTCCTTTTCCTTGCCGGCTAATATTCCACAATGTAGACATACCACAGCCTAGCTCTTCACCTATTGCTGTGTTTTTGAGTCACTTCAGGTTGGGACTGTTACAAACGGTGATTCTGTCAATGTCTTAGCACAGTTTTTGGGTGGGATACACATCTCTGGATGACCAATATCCACTGCTGGGGGTGAACACCTTGTACCGTAAAGTGTATGTTTTACTTTTGTGTCTCTGTGGCAGAAACACCAAATACAGACAACTTAAGGCTGCACACTCTTTCCAAAGTTTTAGTTCATAGTGGTAGGAAAGTTGTGGTGAAGTCTGTGGTAGGGGTACACGAGGCAGGGGCTCTTAACATCGCGGTAGATGAGAAACAGCTGAAGTAAATAGGAACTAATTAACTTTCCATTCCACACATAATGACCTATTTACACTAGCCTGATCCCCTAGTCTTCAAAAGAGGACCGTTAAAAACAACAAGAAACAAACAAACAAGGAAGGAAGGAAGGAAGGAAGGAAGGAAGGAAGGAAAGGAAACAAGCTCACTAACTGAGGACCGTGTGTTAAAAAACTAGAAGACATTTCAGAATCAAGCTCTAAATCTATCTGATTTAGTGGAAATGGTTCATTTTCTTCTTTGGTTTGTTTGTTTGTTTGTTTGTTTTCTTTTTAAAACCATTTTCCATTCCCATCAGGATCGTGTGAAAGATTACAGCCAGGTCTGGTCCTACACCACAGTACTACTCTCAGAACGAGGATGGTAGAGGCCAGAGGATCAGAGATCAAGGTCATCTTTGGTTGCATAGTTTGAGGACAGCCTGGTCCACGTGAGACCCTGTCTGAACAGAACTGTGTGCATCTGCAGTGGGGGCCGGAGGTCGGCATTATTTGTCTTCCTAACTTGCTCTTTATCTCACTTTTTTTTTGAGATAGGGTCTCTCAATGAACCTGGAGCTTACCAGTTTGGCTAGACTGGCTGGCCAGCAAACCCTGTGGGTCATCCTGACTCTACACCCACAGTGCAGGGATTACAGGTTTACACTGAAAAGCCTAGCTTTTTTTTTTCTTCCTGAGACAGGGTTTCTGTGTGTATCCCTGGCTGTCCTAGAACTCTCTCTGTAGACCAGGCTGGCCTTGAACTTAGAGATCCCCTTGCCTCTGCCTCCCTAGTAAGGGTCTAACTTTTAAACGTAGGTTCTGATGCATCAAATTCAGGTCTTTATGCATGTGTGAATGTGTGTGTGTGTGCAAATACTTTCTGAGTGACCCTCCCCCTCAAACCCTTTAACATAGATTTCAAGCATAGGGAATGTAAGAGTCAAGAGATACTAGGGGAAAAATGTGATATAACCAAGCATGGGTATGGGCTCACAAAGACAACTAATTGTTAAAGTCTTATTCATGACCTCTTTGAATGAGATGTGGTAGGCCTGGAATCCCGTCTATTGGCACACAAGGGCAGGAGCATCAGGAATTCAAGGTCACCCTTGGCTTCGTAGCAAGTTTAGAGCAGTCCTGAGCTATAGGGGACGCTGTGTTACAAATGGGCTCAGTTGTTTAGAGCACTTTATGCTTTTGTAGAGGACCCATGTTCATTACCGATCACACATACTGTAGCTTACAACAGTAAGCTTCAGTACCTTCTGTAACTCCAGGGCCAGGGGGATCTGGCGCCCTCTACTGGCCTCTACCGGCATCAGGCGGGCATGCAGGGCACGTCTGCAGGTAAAACAGTCACGCAAATAAAAATAAATAGATATTAAAAAGAAGAAGAAAGCCGGTGTGGTGGTGCATGCCTTTAAGCCCAGCACTTGGGAGGTGGAAGCAGGCGGATCTGTAAGCCTGGTCTACAAAGAGAGTTCCAGGATCTCAAACAAAACAAAACAAGAGGAAAACAAAATAGGCTGGATGTGGTGGTATATGCCGTTCATCACAGCAACAGGGAGGCAGAGACAGGTAGATCTCTGTGAGTTCATAACAACCAGGGCTACATAGTAAGACCTGCTTTCAAACAAATAAACACAAAACCAAATACCAACAACAAAGCGAGAAGAAAAATAAGTCTTTGATCAGGGAGTAGCAGCAGTACAGGCCTGCAATAATAGCACTTGACAAGTTAAGGTAGGCGAACAGGAAGTCCAAACCTTGCCTGGGTGGCAAAATTAGTTCACAGGCAATCTGCACAACTTACTGTGACTGTTTCAATATTAAAAGTAAAAAGCAGGCTGTGGGTGTGGCTCAGTGGTAGAGCCCCTGCCTAGAATCCCCCAGTGAGGGGCTGGGGGCG
>NW_021604904.1:398276-406732 GCF_004785775.1 Grammomys surdaster | reverse complement strand
GAGGGGGCTGGGGGCGTGGCTCAGTGGTAGAGCCCCTGCCTAGAATCCCCCAGTGAGGGGCTGTGGGCGTGGCTCAGTGGTAGAGCCCCTGCCTAGAATCCCCCAGTGAGGGGGCTGGGGGCGTGGCTCAGTGGTAGAGCCCCTGCCTAGAATCTCCCAGTGAGGGGGCTGGGGGCGTGGCTCAGTGCTAGAGCACTTGCCTAGCAAGTTTAGGCCTCAAATTTAATCTTCAGTACTATTAAAAGAAAAAGAAAGTATGTTTTAGGATAAAAAGTGATTATTGGCAGGTTTCATATGTTGGAAAAAGGAAATAGATTGCAAATACATTTTTTTTTCCTGAACTATCAGGAAACTAAATTGTGGCTAATATTATTTGGGGCTATAACTGCATGTGCTAAGCTGCTGTAACAAACAGAGCCAACTGCACATGGTGCAAAGGGTTCTGAAGCTTGTTCTTCCCTTCTGGATAGTCCTGAGGAGAGCAGCCCATGCCAGGAAGACTCCAATGGACACCCAGTGAGTTTCTTTCTGTCCTGTGCTCTGTGGCCTGTGGCTTTCTAGGTGTAGGAGTTGGGGAAGGAATGAGAAAGCTAAGATGCAACTTTTTTTTTTTTAGAAGACTTTTAGTTATGAAATACAGACTCACTGGAACATAAAATGATGGAACAAACAGGAAGTGATCGATAGCTGTATTTATAACGAGCATAGCACCCTTGGGAAGCAGGGCCAGGGGACCCCCTGGAATCGAAGGGCAGCATTGGTCTCAGAGTGAGACCTCATGTCAGAAAACCAAACACAGGGATGGAGAAGTGGCTCTGCGGTTATGAGCCTTGGTTGCCTTTCTGAGGGCCTGGGTTCGATTCCCAACATCCATATGACAGCTCACAACTGTTTATAAGTCCAGTCCCATGGGACCTACTTCCTCTTTTGATCTCCGAAGGCACCAGACATGCACATGGTACACATACATACGTGTAGCCAAAGCAGTTGTATGCATAAAATTGAAAAAGAAAAATAATGAATTTTAAAAACTAAACATGCAAATATTCAGCATAGTTTCCATATTACCCGGGGAACTCCATGCCTAATGGTATCGTGTTCTCACTGTATTTGATGCTTCTCTTCCTTCATGTCCGTGATACAGAATATCAAGTGGAAAATTCCAGAAATAATAATTCATTATAGTATACATTTTATTTGATCACATTATTTTCCTGTGCCACTTAATTAATTCATATTGTTTCATCTGTTTGCTCGTTTTGAGACAGTCTCTCTCCATATTCCTGACCATCCTGGAACTTGCTCTGTAGACCAGGTTGGTCTCTAACTCACAGAATCCACCTGCCTCTGCTTACCAAGAGGTGGGATTAAAGACCACTGGTTTTTGGCTGATAGGGCAAGGCTGAGGCTATCTTTTCCAGCCAAGTCTGGCCTTGAACTTCTAACCCTTTTTTCTCTGCATCCCCCACTGAGGTACAGGTACAGGCCATCATACCGGCCTGAAAATTCAAGTTTTAAAGCTTTTTAGTTTTAAGCTAGGCATGGCGGGCTACGCTTGTGATCCTGCTCTGGAAAGACTGAGGCAGGAGGATGGTGAGTTCAAGGCCAGCCTATGCTATAAAGTAAGAACCTATGTCAAGAAGTGCACAAATCAGTAAATATAAGATATTTGATGTATATAGCTCGTATTGTAAGATGCTACATAAAGAAAAAGAAAAATATCTAGGCATAGTGTTCATACTTATCATTCCTGAGTTTGAGAGGCAGGAGGAGTGGGAATTTAAGGCCAACCTCAAAGCAAGTTCAAAGTCAGCCTGGAGTACATGTGACAAAAAGTTGAGAAAAAAAAGAAGGAAGGAAAGAAAGAAAAGAAGGTCAAAGAGATGTCTCCGTGGTCGAGTGTGTGGTGTAAATCCGAGTTCAGTCTCTGGGATTCAAATTTCACTTGGTGGAGGAACTTACTGACTCCCACAGACTGTCTATGAGTTCTCCACAGGGAGGGTGTGGCACACATGTCACATCACTCATGGACTGTCCCCTCAAAAAAGGAAGAAAGAAGGAATGAAGGGAAGGAGGGTTAGGAGAGGGGTGGACCAATGCTTTGTGGATAATGGTGCTTACTACAAAAGCCATATGAGCTGATTTCGATCCCCAGACCCACGCAGTGGAAGGAACTTGTCCTCTGATCCATAGTATATGCTCCGTTCAATAAAAATATGTTTAAAAATATTTAAAGTAAGGAGGAAGTTAGCTAGAATCCTACCACGCATGCGCGCACGCGCACTCGAGGATAGATCCTTAAAGATTTTGCTGTGAGCAAGTAAAGCAGAAAGTGGACTTTCCCGCGCTCCTCATCCGGGGCCTTCGGAGCTGTGTCTGTGTATATTGATGAAGAGGTGGCTTTGGACATTCCTGTCTTCTGGGACCTCATGGTCTCCCTTGTGCCTCCTCCTCCATCTCCTACAGCTGTATTTTTTTTCTTTGTGCTGACTAGGCAAACAGCCTACCCCTAAGCTAAGTCCCCAACTGCTGCCATCTTATTTTTAACCCCAAACAACTCCCCAGTACATTTCCCCCTCCTGGTTTTTACAGCTTCTGCCTTGGTCCAGCCTCATCCCTGCTTTCCTGGGTCCCTTCTTTCTTCTTGCTGAGTCTGTGTCCTTCTTGTCCTCTTTGATGAACCCTCAATACAGGGCCAGTGAAAGCCCTAGAATGCAGTTCTCTTCTTGACCCACCTCATCCTTCACCCCCGCCCGGCTCCACAATGCCCGTGTGTCTACCGGCGTCACTTACTAGTGGGATTTCTGTGCCACTACGATACCAGTAGAGTTGTTACTCAAATATTGCAAAGATGAATGGATGACGTCAGTTAGGACAGCAAGCTAGGAAGGTTTCCTTAGGAAAAGTGGAAAGAACAGGTATGTCGTCACTGGGCATGTAGCATCAGGTAGTGGGAGGCATCCGGGCAGGAAGAGGTACCTGGGTCAAGTCTTGGGCCAGCAGAAGATTGAAGGGTCGTGGGGGGACGCTAGAAGCAGATGAGGGAGTCCTGGGAGGCTGGGCTCAGTCTTTGTTTCTTCCAGATGAGCGAGAGGCTGTGCAGAAGAAAACCTTCACCAAGTGGGTGAATTCGCACCTCGCCCGTGTGGGCTGTCACATCGGAGACCTGTATGCAGACCTTCGGGACGGGTTTGTGCTCACCCGGCTCCTGGAAGTGCTGTCAGGGGAGCAGCTGGTGAGAGGGCCTTGATGGCTGGGGAATAAGGGCCGGATTCTAATCAGGGTCCTGGCTGAGCGAGAGGTAGAGACCCTAACTGGGTGTAAAAGGTCCCCTTATTCAGTTTTGTGGGGGCGGGCCCCAGTTGAAGAGGAGTGCTGTTATAGAAGGGGTAGAGCCCCATTGGAGAGGCGGGGCTTTTTGGAAGAGGTGGAGCTCATGCGGGGGCGGGATGAAGGGTGTGTCTGTTGGAGGGGCGGGGCTGTAGAAGGAGAAGATGCTCTGTGAGAGGGTTAGGGAGGGGTGGAGCTGGCAGTGTAGAGAACAGCTTAGAAGGGACAGCTAGGTTAGGGGGTAGCAAGGGGCGTGTCTGTAAAGCAGGAAGAACTTGGGTGTGAGGAGTCCGTTGATGGAGTGATGCAGGGAGTTGCAGCTGTGGGGCAGTCTAGGTTAGTAGGGCGAGACTTAGGTCAAGGGTGTCTGGGGCAAAAGCAGTATTGTACGAGATTGTCTTGTTTGGGCTGGGGCTATGTTTTTGGGTCTCACGGACCACATCTCAAACAATGTGATTATTATGGGCAGCAAGTCATCGAAGGACAAGAACTCAGAACTCTCGGAGTCGTGAGGGGCACAGCTATGTAGGAACCTATCAGCAAAAAAGAGGAAGGGTGCTATAATATGGCCCCAAAGGGGGGGGGGCTTTACGATAATGGGCGTAGCCAAGTAAACAGTTTGAGTAAATCGCGAAGAGATCTTCCTTGAAAGAACAAATTGAAAATAAGTAAGGACTCAAGGAGGGAGGGGGAAATGTGAGGCCATATGTTACCCTGCCGCCCGAGCTTGCTTGGTACTCACTCTGTAGCCTAGGCTGGCCCTGAACCCTCGTAGATGATAGAATTGGGTCCTGAGTTTTGGATGAGATTGAAGGGGCGTGGCCTTGGCCGTAAGAGAGGCAGAGCCGAGGGCTCCTCGCTCTTGGCCAGGTCCCATCACTCAATGCCCCTGCTGCCCTAGCCGAGGCCCACTCGTGGCCGCATGCGGATCCACTCGTTGGAGAACGTGGACAAGGCTCTGCAGTTCCTGAAGGAGCAGCGTGTGCACCTGGAGAACGTGGGGTCACATGACATCGTGGATGGGAACCACCGACTGACGCTGGGGCTGGTCTGGACCATCATCCTGCGCTTCCAGGTGACCCCCGATGACCCCTGCACAGCCCGCTGCCCACTGCGGGGGGGCCTTAGGAGGGCGCCCCCCAACTCACTCCTTCCTCCCCCAGATTTTCCTCCCATGTTTCAGGAACTCTGTAAGCAGGTGGTGGGGATGTTAAAATGTAATTGTGATCTCCCTCCCTGCTGTAACCATATCTACGCTGTTTACGCTTTTGCACTATTCTAAACACTGACACTTAATACACACAGAACCCTTAAATTACAAGGAATTAGTTTGCTCACTTTACCAATAAGGAAACGGGTGCATTTTAAAGATTACATTTTATGTGGGGGTGGGTGGGGAGGGGAGTACATGTATGCTCTACGCGTGGGTGTCAAAGGACAACTTTCAGGATTCAGTTCTCTCCTCCCACAGTATAGGTTTTGGGGATTGAACTCTTGGGGTCCTCGGGCTTAACGGCAGGTGCCTCTATCTGACACACCATCTTAGCAGCCCAAATTGTCGCTGCTAAGACAATTGTTGTTTTTTGAGACAGAGTTTCTCTGAGTGGTACTGGCCGTCCTGGAACTCACTCTGTAGACCAGGCTGACCTGGAACTAGGAGATCCAGAGACCCATCTGCCTCTGCTTCCCAAGCACCATCGCCGCCCAGCTTTTTTTTTTTTTTTTTTACTTTTGAGTTTTGAGACATGATCTCCAGCTTCCTTCAGACGCTCTGTGGTCCTTGAGACCTCAGCCTCTGAAGAGGTCCAGGCATGCATTTCCTCCACACGGAGCAGTACGGATTTAATTTTCTGAGTTACATGGAGCTGGGTGTTGAAGCTTCGCCTCACATCGGGCAATCTCGCTCCGCTACGGAAATGAACAAACTCTCGGCTTTTATGGAGCTCACAGTGTGATAAGGGAGACTGCCAATAAACAAATACACAGATACAGCAGACACACAGGGAGAAAGGATCATTAACGGGCAGAGGAAAGACGACCTGTTTATAGCTCCTGGGTCGGGGAGGTCCAGGGCTGAAGAGGAAAATTTTGTTTTGAAGCCTTTACAGGGACAAAGGGGGCTATGCAGGAGAGAAGATCGTTTTAAAGCAGTTAAGGGATATACAGTATCACGTTAGCATCCCTGAGATTTTGGTCAGAAAATGTCTGGGATGCTGGTGATTGAATTACACACAAGAACAGAGGGTGTGCCGGCAATACGGCTCAGTGGTAAAGAACCTGACTAGTGCCTACGCACGAGGTCCCAAGTTCAATCCCAGGAGCAGGGGGCAGCAGATGCAAAGATGGGACTGACTTTGCATGTTGGAAGTACCATCAAACACTGGGGTTAGGGACCAGAGGGCAGGCAAGAGGAGCGACAAGATGACCTCAGAGGGATTAGCGGACTGAGAAGCCCGAGTTTATTTTGTCTGCTATGGAGACAGACTACAGATTTTTTTCTTTTTCTTTTTTTATTTCTTTGAGACAGGGTCACTCGTAGCTTAAGCTGACCTTCATCTCCAGATAGCGGAGGATGACCTTGAACTCCTGATCCCTCTTGCTCCCATCTCCCGGGTGTTGAGACAGCAGGTGTGTGCTACCACACCCAGTTTAGAGATTTTTCTACCTCTGTTAATTTATTTATTATTTGATCCACGTTACATTCCGCTTACAGCCCTCCCTCCCTCCCTCCCTCCCTCCCTCCCTCCCTCCCTCCCTCCTCTCTTCCCAGAGATTGTTTTTTAATGGGAATACAATCAGTGACAGGACACTTACCCAGCATGCACAGGGTCCATCTCCAGAGTTATGAAAGTGAGGGACAGCCAGATTGGGACCAAGGTGGGATATGGGAAGAGGAGGCAGATAGGGGGGAAAAACCAAACCAGACCAAACCCAAACAAAAGGCTAACCACAGAAAAGAAGGCAGATAGGAAAGGCACTCAGGAGGTGAGCGGCCAAGCAATGGGGGAGGGGCGGGGGCAGGCAGAGGCGCTGAGGTGGTGAAGCAGAGCTATGTCTGAGGCAGGGAGTGTGAGGGAGGGATGGTGGGCTTGGGGAGGTAGCTGGGGGCGAGCCCTGAAGGCGGTTTGGGATATTATAGTGACAAGTCTAGGACATGGGTTGGGGGAACACATCTAGAACTCCGCTGGATCTAAGGACAGAGCTCTGGGAACAGACTGGGACTGGAGACAAATGTGAATGTCATTGTCACCAAATAAGCAAATTCTGCTGTGGAATGGGGCTAAGTAAATGCTGGGGCCCCACAGCAATGCGGATGCCATCTTGGAAGGAAGGGTCTTGCATCTCTTCGTTGACATCCACATGCCAAAGCCAGTTCTTTAAAAGTTTTTATTGTGTTCATTAACATTATGTTAGATTTGCTTACTCTATTTTATATATATGAATACACATGCTTATGTATTCATGCATATGTATTCATATACATTCATATAATACATAAAAATGTGTACATACACATTTATATTCATAAAATACATAGAAACTTTATATATATATATATATATATATATATATATATATATATATACACATTTATATGTATTATATGAACTGTGTACATGTGGTTGTGAGCCACTGTGTGGATGTTGGGAATCGAACCCAGGACCTCTGTAAGAGCAACAAATACTCTTAACTGTTGAACCGTCTCTCCTCCCATATTACATTTATTCTTCAAATTACATGTCCCTGTGCGGGTATGTGTACGTAAATGCAGGTGCTCTTAGAAACTAGGGGTGTTGGCTCTCCAAAGAGCTGGAGTTATAGGTAGCTGTGAGCTACCCAAAATGCATGCTGGGACCTGAACTTTGATCCTCAGTAAAAGTAGTCTGCACTCTTAATTGCTGAGGCATCTTTCCAGCCTCCCTCAGAGGTAGATCTTGAGCCAGAATCCAGTCCTTAAATATCTCCCTGAGGATAGACTCTAGGATCTATTCTAGATACTAAGCCATTTATTCCAGGGTATGAAGACAGGAGGACCCCTAGGGCTTGCTAACCACATAGTTTAATCCAAACCGATAGATTTTAGGTTTAGTGAGAGACCGTGTCTCAAAAAAGAAGCTGGAACTTGACAGAGAAAAATTCCTGATACAAACATACAATGCAGTCACACAAAGGTCCAGACACATGTGCACACTTGAAGACACACACATACACACATACATACATACATACATACATACATACATACACAAAAAATTGTTGAGGTACTTCTCCCTTGGAGTCCCTTCCATTCTTGGGAGGTCCCCCCTCCCTGCTCACCTTTCCATAGTCACGCGGTTTGCTCTGCTTAAAGAAAGTGTACTTGGGTGAGACAGTGCACACTGTTAATCCCAGCTCACAGCCACCTGTAACTCCAGTTCTAGGAGATCTTCTGCCCTCTTCTGGCCTCTCCAGGCATTGCACTCACATGCATGTACATACACAAACACAGTTGCACACACAAATACATTAAAAGAAGATCTGTTGTTGTTGTTTTTTGAGATAGGGTCTCATTCTGTAACCTAGGTTGGCTTGGAGCTTGTGATCCTCCTGCCTTAGCCTCCCAAGTGCTGAGATCACAGAAAGTGATTTTTGTATAAGTGCCTGAAGGAGGAGTTGAGTCTTTTTAGGATATGGGAGAAGGATGTTCCAGGCATGAGGAACTGCCAGTGGCCAAGTGAGCTGGTGAGAGCGGAGTCAGAGACTTTGTGAAAGGAAGGCTGGAGGAATTTTCTTTTTACCCTAAGTGAAACAGAGTCATAGTGGTACTACCTGGTGGTACAGGCCTTTAATTCGGGGTACTCAGGAGACTGAGGCAGGAGGATCATAAATTCAAGGTCTGCCTATGCAAGGAAGTAAGTTCAGGGGTTAACCTAGACAGCTCAGCTAGATACTGTTTCAAAACTGAGAATAGAAAAGAGCTTGCCTAGAATCTGCTAGTAACAGGCAGGGAGCATTGCTCAATAATAGGGCCCCTTCCTAGAACCCAGAGAAGGGCTGGGGGAGTGGCTCACTGGTAGAGCCCTTCATAGAATCCCCCAATGAGGGGCTGGGGGCGTGGCTCAGTGGTAGAGCCCCGCCTAGAATCC
>NW_021604904.1:390349-398266 GCF_004785775.1 Grammomys surdaster | reverse complement strand
GAATCCCCCAGTGAGGGGCTGGGGGCGTGGCTCAGTGGTAGAGCCCCTGCCTAGAATCCTCGATTTGTGTGTGTGTGCGTGCACAAGCTGAGAGTGTAACTCAGTGATAGAATGCCTGTTTAGCATATGGGAGACATGTGATTCGACCTAGGAATTCCCACTGTCCCTTCTTATACCACATGGTGAGCTGACTATGCAGGGAGACTAGCATGAAGACCACCACACTGGCCTAGGCAGAAGAGGATAATGGTTTGAATCAAAGAAGTTACCTATTAGCTGTTTGCAGGCTTCAGGAAAATAAGACCTGAACTGACCTCTTCCTCCTCAGCTCACTGATGCGCCAGCCCCCAGTCCAAGACCATCACAGTACGAAGTCCTGAATCCTGCGGGCTTCCCCTTGTACCGGCCACCTTCAATAGCAAGAGGGGAAGTGCTTAACTTCGTGTTTGTCACTTCACAGATTCAAGTCATCAAGATTGAGACAGAGGACAACAGAGAGACTCGCTCAGCCAAGGATGCTCTGCTCCTGTGGTGCCAGATGAAAACAGCTGGGTGAGCGCTCCCTCCTCACAGGCAGGTGGGCCTGCAACCTTGGGCTTCCTCCCAGATCAACAGCTTAAGGAGAAACACATGCCCTTTGTCAAAATTTTTGTTCCAAACTGGTAAATGAAGTAGGTCTCTAACCTTGATGAGCAAACCTTTCTAATAATTTCAGAAGCCACCTTCAAAGGCAAAGCTAGCAGAGACCTTAGGAAGCAGTGTGGCAGAGCTGGGGGTGTAGACTGCTTGCCTTAGAGCACACAGTTCTGGGTTTGATCCCAGTGTTGCCAAAACAAAACACAATCCCCCAAACGGCAATGCTGGCAGACATGGCTGTCCCTAGCCTGCTTTCCCTAATCCTGCCACTCAAGATGTTTAACAAGCATCTATGCATAGCCCCCTCCCCCAAGTCCAAGCCCTGGCCAGCTTGGCCCTGTCAGTAGTCACACTCTATCTAGGGCCCTGCAGCCTGGGCAGTGAGATTCAAGGTTGAGAGGGTGGGGTGGGTACAGGCTGCAGTGTGGTCTCATTAGATGCCCAGCTTTGTGGGGAGAGACATGGCACATCCTCCAGTGCCCCATGGAGAACAGGGATGGGGGAGCCGGAGGAACAGATGGGAAGGGTGGGCTTTGTGTGCCGTATCCTTCTTGGACTGTCTTGTGAAGCCATCTGCTTCTCGTGTCTGGCTTTACCTCAGTCAGCTTTCTCCCTCTCTCACCATCCTCTGTTTTCTTCCTCTTTCTTTCCACTCTTCTGCCTTCCTGTCTCTTCTCTCCATTTTCTCCACACCTCTCCATCTCTGCCTCCTTCTTCCTTTCCTTTTCCCCATCACCTCCCATTTTATCCTCATTTGCTTTCTTTATGTTTCTCTCTTCTTCCATACATCTTATCCATCCGTCTGTCCATCCATCCATCCATCCATCCATCCATCCCTGAAGTATTTTTAAATGGTTTTATTTTTTTCTTGTAATGATTTTTATTTATTTTTGTTCTATGTGTATTGATGTCTGTCTGTATAAATGTCTGTGTGAGGGTGCCAAACCACTTGGAGCTGAATTGCAGACAGTTGCAAGCCGCCATGTGGGTGCTGGGAACTGAACTCCAGTCCTCTGAAAGGACAGCTAATGCCCTTAAGCTGTTGAGCCATCTTGCCAGCCCCCACACCCCTCCTTGATCTTTTACACCCATCAGATATCCACCTTTCTCGTCCTCACTCCTGGCCTTCTCTTCTGACTCATCTCTGCCTCTGTCTCTTCCTTCCCCATACCCAGCTACCCTGAGGTAAACATCCAGAATTTCACTACCAGCTGGAGAGATGGCCTGGCCTTCAATGCCCTCATCCATCGTCACAGGTATCAGCCTGCCCTGCCCTCTACCCCCACATCCCTGAGGCCACACACTTGTACAGACACACACACACACACACACACACACACACGGATGACACCGAAAAACCTCTCTCTCCACCTTTACTCTTTCATATACACTATTTCCCATTGGACACGTGTCTCTCACTGTTTCTCAGAGCTACACATACCCACACAGGCTCTTGTCCAGGTCACAAACCTATGTACCCGTGCACCTTACACAGGTATGTATGCACACACTCAAATTCCCCTTCATATATACACCCAAAATAGGCAACTCATTACCAGGTGTCTTAGTTTGCTTTTTATTGAAACACTAACCGAGGTCAGGTTTGGGCATCTTGCAAAAGTCCTCCTGTGTGACTGAGACTCTCAGGTCACACCCGTCACTAGAGTAGTCAGGGTGGGAGCCTGGCAGCAGGAACTGAAGCAGAGGCTATGGAGGAATGCGGCTTATTGGCTTGTTCCTCAGGGCTTGCTCTGCTTCTTATGTAACTGAGGACCACCTGCTAAGGGATGGCGCCGCCCACAGTGGGCCTGGACCCTCCACATCAATCAGTAATCAAGTTGCATTTTCTCAACTGAGGTTGCCACTTCCCAGATGACTCTAGCTTGTGTCAAGTTGTCGAAAACCGTGTCAGCACACAAACAGATACCTGGTCTACCTAGTGTTCATCAATGAGGGCCTGGAAGTGTGGCTTAATGGTAGAGCCTTTTCCTGCATGTGGGAGGCAATTGACACACACAGCTAGAATAGAGGACCTGTTCCTGGTGGACTGTCCACTTTAGAAAATACTCAGTCCCTCTCCATCCCCAGAGCCCTGCTTCCTGGATCCTGGCACACTCGTGTACCTGTACCCCAAGGCTTTCCTCTTCATCCCCCGAGCCCTGGTTCCTGGATCCCAGCACACTCGTGTACCTATACCCTAAGGCCTTGCACTAAACAGGCTGAATGGTGACTCTCCGGGAAAACGACACTCACACTGTAACTTTCCAAATGATGGATTGGCGTCGCTAAAGCCTAGGGACTGGAAGGAATTCGTTCAGCTGTGGCCAAAGCCAGGGCCCAGTTTTTCCTGGCACATGCGTTTTACTTACAGTCACTAGTCTCACACAAACACCTCCTCCATAAGATCCAGACACCTCCTCCATAAAAATCCCACAAGCTGGAACTAGGTCTTGCTTACTACTGGGTCACATTTACAAATGTCTTCTACATCCCAAGTGCCATCCCTTGCTCTCCGTGAGTAGGTTTAGTACCTTCTGACCTCTGTAGGCATTTGCTATATCATCCCATTCACAGTGAGGAAGCCTACTGAGAAATGGGACACTCGGCCAGAGTGACACGGCCAAGACGTGACCGAGCTGGGCCTGAACCCAGTGGGCTGGTTCCCGACCTCACACTTCTAGTTGTGGCAGGATGCTATACATACTACTCCTGATTAGATATGTGTGCAGCCTATCCAGTGCCTGAACACAACATGATACATGCATACACACACACACACACACACACACACACACACACACACAAATAGACATGCCTGAGCAGACACTAGATATGTGTCTAGCCTATCCAATGTCCAAAGACAACATGATACATGCATGCACACACACACATACACACACACAGACACACACAAACATACAGACATACCTGAACAGACACTTAGATATGTGTCTAGCTTATCCAATGTCCAAACACAACATGATACATGCATACACACACGCACACACAAATAGACATACCTGAGCAGACACATGTATGTCATCTACACGCAGCCCAGATACTACATGTTGCTGTATATAAATATACCAGAAGATCCAGGGATGGTGGTGCACGCCTTTAACCCCAGCACTTGGGAGGCAGGGGCAGGTAGATCACGGTGAGTTCAAGCCAGTCTGGTCTACGCAGCAAGTTCCAGGACAACGAGAGCTACAAAAAATGACATAGTCTCAAAAATCCAAATAAATAAACCAGAAGGTTCTTTAATCCCAAGCCTGATGGGCTGAGTTTGATTTTTAAAACCCATATGAGGGAAGGAGAGTGAACTCCTGGAGTTGCCCTTTGACCCCACACAAGCACCGTGGCATGTATACCCTCCCAAAGAAATAAGTGTAGGTTAAAAAGTAAGGCACATATAGCTGGGCAGTGGTGGTGTATGCTTTTAGTCCCAGCACTTGGGAGGCAGAGGCAGGCAGAATTCGAGGCCAGCCTGATCTACAGAGTGAGTTCCAGGACAGCCAGGGCTACACAGAGAAATCCTGTCTTGAAAACCAAGAAAAAAAAAAAAAAGAAAAGAAAAATACACCCAAGTTGACATGTGTGTACCACACAGACATGTGGACTGACCAATGTTATAATATGTATGAACTCACCTATGTACACATGGGCATCATACGTACATGTACCTTGACCACGATGTGATGCTGTGTCCAAATATACCAAGTAGAAATGTGGGCACCATGTGTGGACACGATCCCATGCAACACATGGCTGTACAGATTCATATTGCCAGACAATCCCACAGACTTACACAGTCAGGCACCATGTGGGCTCTGATCACATGTGGACAGAGCCACTTGTCTGTGCACACAGTGATAAACACACACGAATACATGTTTACACATGCCTTCACAATGCATGCCCCAGGCACATGCTCGCCTAGGCTGTAGCGCACACACTTTTCCTCCTTGGTTGGGTTGTGCCCTTCACCTGGGTGGGGCTCAGGTGAGGGTGTCCTTTCACCTGCTTACTAACTGGCTCTGGAGCCTGCCTGCTGCCTGCCGCTCTGTGCCCCTGCCCAGGCCTGATCTTGTGGACCTCAGCAAACTTACCAAGTCCAACGCCAACTACAACCTGCAGAGAGCTTTCCGCACAGCCGAGCAGCACCTGGGGCTAGCACGTCTGCTGGACCCCGAAGGTGAGCCCCATCTGGTCCCGTCTGAATCCTTCCCAACTCCACTGTGAAAATACCTCCATCTCACCCAGTACCACACCAGAACCCATAGTCATTCCAAATCCCACCTCACTCCCCAAGCTTTCCTCATCTCCAACCCTCCCCATTCCCAGCCTGTATCTTCCCCCCCTCCATCCTCAGTCATCCTCTGCCTTATCCCATTGGAACTCTTCTCTTCACCATTGATTCCATCCCCAAGCCCCGTTTTCTCTCCAGCCCTAGCTTTAAACCCAATGCCCTCTCCAGTCCTCAGTCATCTCTCCACCGCTAACCACAACGTCACCGCTAACTTATTCCTTTTGTTGTTGTTTTGGTGCTAGACATTGAACCTAGGACCTGGCACTTGTTAGGCAAGCGCTCTACCACTGAGTCAATGCCCAAACCCCTCACATGTGGACCCTACAGCAGGGGCTCTACTACTGAGCCACGCCCCCAGCTCCTCACTGGGGGATTCTAGGCAGGGGCTCTACTACTGAGCCACGCCCCCAGCTCCTCACTGAGGGATTCTAGGCAGGGGCTCTACCACTGAGCCACGCCCCCAGCCCCTCACTGGGGATTCTAGGCAGGGACTCTCCCACTCATCTATATCCCTTTTCTGTTTACTTTTTTATTTTGGCAGAGTCCTTGAGCTTGCCATTCTCTTGCCTCAGCCTTCCACATGTCTGGGATAACAGGCCTGCCCTACCAGGCCTGACTCTTACTTTTACTCCTCCCTCCCTCCCTCTCCTCACGGGCTCATTTCTATCTTGGCTACTCTATATTTATCTCCAGCTACCACTCTGGCTCACTCGCAGCCCCTTCCCATCTTCTGCCTATCCCAGCCCCGTTCCTCACCTCTGAGGCAATCCTCAGTGCTCCCTGGCACTGCGGTCCCTGCCTCTGAGATAACAGCGTCTTCCTTATCTGAGCACACACTGCATAGCTGCATAGCTGGGGTGGTTCTCACAGCTGTTCTTGTTCATGCCCACACTCTTCTCTTTCATCCACACACCAATCTTACTGAAGAGCTGTTTTCATTTACTTTTGCAGTACTGGGGATCGAACCTAGGGACTTGCACATGCTAAGCATATGTTTTAACCCTGAGCACCATCCCAGCCTGCCAACTCTGGGTTTTGTTGTTGGGTTTTTTTTTTTTTTTTCAAGACATAGTTTCTCAGTATGACCCTGACTATCCTGGAACTCGCTCTGCAAACCAGGCTAGCCTCAAAATCAGAGATCTGCCTGCCTCTGCTTCCTTAGTGTGGGATTAAAGGCGTGCGCCACTAAGCCTGGTTTCAGCTGTGTTTTAAAGAGATGTGGATGAAGTCCCAGTTTTATTTCTCTTGCACTAATGAAATACTCGGAGAAGATGCAACTCAGTGGAGAAAGGAATTATTTTAGCTCACGGTGCCAGGTTACAGCCCATCACTGTGGGGAAGTAAAGGCAGCAGGAACTAACAGCATCCGGTCACATCATAGCCACAGTCCAAGGAAACAAGACATGCATGTGTGTGTGCCCAGTTGCTTGTTTGTGATCAGCTACATTTCTCCACTTAGACAGGACACGCCCCCTTGCCTGGGGAATGATGCCGCCAAGGGTGGCTAGACTTTCCCACATCAAGTAACTCAGTTAAGACCATCCCTCACAGACGCAAAGGTCACCAATTGAAACTGACCTTGACACCCACCATAGGCTGCACAGCAGTAAACCTGGTCTCAGTAGTCCATGCTGCCGCTGACAGCTGTGCTCAGTGCCTGAACACAATAGATGGTAATGGGTGTCAGTTTCATGACTGTGGGCTGGATGGAGTGGCACAAGGCTGCAACGCCAGCACTTGGGAGACTTGGTCAGGAGGATGAAGAGTTCCAAGCCAGCCCATGCAGACCTTGTCTCAACAATAAAACCCGACAGATGTATGTTTGACGCATATGTTTGAAGTAACATTAGAATTTATCAAGTGCCCCATCTGTGGCTACTTACCCTTTTTTAAAAATAGTTTTGTTTCCTTTTTAAGTGTGTATGTGTGTGTGTGAATGTGTGAGTGTGTGAGTGTGTGTGAGTGTGTGAGTGTGTGTGAGTGTGTGTGAGAGTGTGTGAGTGTGTGTGAGTGTGTGTGAGTGTGTGAGTGAGTGTGGGTGAGTGTGAGTGTGTGTGAGTGCGTGTGAGTGTGTGAGAGTGTGAGTGTGTGTGAGTGTGTGTGAGTGTGTGTGAGTGTGTGTGAGTGTGTGTGAGTGTGTGTGAGTGTGTGTGTGTGTGTATGCTTTCAGGTGCCTACGGAGCCAGACACATTGGATCCCATGGGGCTGGAGTTACAGGCGGCTGTGAGCTGTTCTGGGTGGGTGCTGGGAACTGAATGTCAGTCTCCCTCTTAACTGCTAAGCACCTCTTCTAGCTCTTCTTTCCTTTATATTGTTGAGACACAGTCTTATGTAACTCTGTCGACCTCTAACCATGTAGCCAAGGCTGGCCTTGAGTCCCTGCCCTTCCTGCCTCCACCACCTGAGGGCTAGGAGTGCAGGTGTGTGCCACCACACATCTGCCTATTCTTTCTCAGTTTCCTCATGTTCCTGGGAGGCAGGGATTGAGAACTGTCATCACTGTAACAGTGGGAGAGACTGGGACTCAGAGAGGTTCGGGCCACTCTCTAAGGACACACAGCAAGTAAGGTGTTAAGCTGAGATTCAAACATGCTCCCTTTGAAACCTGAGTCCTTAATGTCATACCCCACATAGCACTTGGCACGCTTGGTGAGTGTTTCTTGAGTTGCTGAGTGCTAGGCAAGACAGGGACTGTGAAGGAAAAGGGCAAGCCTCGATATCATCACAGAACTCAGGTAACGGTGTGGTCACAATTTAATCCCATGTCCTGATGCCTTCATCAGGAAGTGATAAGCTGTTATGAGGGCAGGATGGAGCTTGCTGGTTGCTCACTTACCTTTGCCTAGCATGTGCAGAGCCCTGGGTTCTGCACATACACATGCACCCAGACAGACACAAATATGCGCATATACATACACACAGAGACACATACAAATACACAGACACACACAGAGAGACCCATACAAATACA
>NW_021604904.1:387422-390339 GCF_004785775.1 Grammomys surdaster | reverse complement strand
CACACAGACACAGAAATACACACTGACTGACAGACACACAGAGAGACAGACAGACACACATAAATACACAGACACACATACAAATATACAGACATACACACATACACACGCATACAAATACAGGGACACATACAAATACACACAGACACACAGACACATATATACACACAGTCACACAGGCACACACACATACTAATACATAGACACACATATGCACGCAGACACACACACACACGCGCACACACACACACGATATTATGAGGCAGATTCAGGCAGGTGAAGAAGCTCGTGTGAGGAAATTCGAGTTGAGTGGTGAGTGAGCATCACACACACAGAAGGAAGAACAGTAGTGAGGCAACAGAAAGGATATGTCCGAGGCCTGAGGTGGTGCATCGATAGGGTGGCGTTCAGAAGTAATTACAGGTCCACTGAGATAGTTCAACCCGTAAACCTGCAGCCGCTGAGCCTGACAACCTGAGTTTTGTCCCAGAGCCCCACATCGTAGAGGAAGAGAACCAGCTCCTCGTGGCACATAATTAATTTAATGTAGTTAAAAAGAAATCATCATAGTTAATTTATTTGTGGTCATCTGTCTGACTCTGCTTGGAATTAGAAGATCCCCATTGGGCAGATTGCAAAACAATAACAAAAACAACCCCCTTCCCCAGAAGGTGGACCTTGGGAGATAGAGGCAGGAGGACCTCTGTGAGTTCAAGACTATCCTGGTCTACAAAGCAAGTTCTAGACTCAGTGGTTAAGAGAACTAACTGCTCTTCCAGAAGACTCAGGTTCTGTTCCGAGCTCCCAAATACTGGCTCACAAATGTCTGTAGCTTTAGTTATCGGGCACCCAGCGCCCTCTTCTGGCTTCCGAGAGCACTGCACCACATGTGATGTGCAGACATACATGTAGGCAGAACATCCAAACATATAAAATAAAAATGGAGTTTAAAAATTTAAGACAAAATAGCCAGGCGATGGTGGTGCATACCTTTAATACCAGCACTTGGGAGGCAGGCAGATCTCTGAGTTCAAGGCCAATCTGAACTACAGAGTGAGGTCCAGGACAGCGAGGGCTACACAGAGAAATCTTGTGTCAGCCTCCCCCCTCCCTGCCCCACATTTTTTTTTTAAGAAAAAAGAAACAAACAAAAAAAAGAAAGAAAGAAAGAAACGAAAAAGAAAACCAGGAAGAGAGAGATGGTTCAGTGGCTAAGACTGCTGACTGCTATGGGATTCAGTTCCCAGTTCCCACGTGACAGCTCACAACCATCTGTAACTGCAGCTCCAGGGGGTCCGACGCCCTCTGACCTCTAACTGCACTGAATGCACATGGCGCACAGACACTTGTAGACCACTCACCTACACACAGAAAATGGTTTAAAAAAAAAACGTTTAAAAAAGAAAGAAAAGGGGGCTGGAGAGATGGCTCAGCGGTTAAGAGCACTGACTGTTCTTCCAAAGGTCCTGAGTTCAAATCCCAGCAACCACATGGTGGCTCACAACCATCCGTAATGAGCTTGGATGCCCTCTTCTGGTGTGTCTGAAGACAGCTACAGTGTACTCATAAATAAAATAAAAAAATAAAAAAAAAAAAAGAAAGAAAAGAAAACTTGAGTAGTCAGATAGAGATTCAACCGTGCTCCTTGAACCCCTTCCCCAACCAGATGTGAACATGGAGGCTCCAGATGAGAAGTCCATCATCACCTACGTGGTGTCCTTCTACCACTACTTCTCCAAGATGAAGGCTCTGGCTGTGGAGGGAAAGCGGATTGGGAAGGTAGGAGGGAGCCTAGGAGTGGGGAGGGTGGGGATTTTAGGAATCACTTGTGGGTCGAGGAGACAAATTTCTAGACTGTTGCCCAGGGCCATCAGTGCGGCGCTCCCCACCCCACCCGCCTTTACACCGAAACCAGACCCCCTACACCTTGGGCTTGGAGATTTCCCCGTACGCAATGAAGCCGGCTCTCCGTTTTGTTTTTGTTTGTTTTTTGTTTTTTGTTTTTTGTTTTGTGCTTGGTCAGGTCCTGGACCAGGTGTTGGAGGTGGACAAGATCATAGAACGCTATGAGGAGCTGGCGGCGGAGCTGCTGGCCTGGATCCACCGCACCGTGGACCTCATCAGCAACCAGAAGTTTGCCAACTCGTTGAGCGGGGTGCAGCAGCAGCTGCAGGCTTTCACTGCCTACTGTACGCTGGAGAAGCCCGTCAAGTGAGACTCAGCTTAGCAGCGGAGGGGTGGGGATGGGCGTGGGAGGCGGGGGACCCTGAACTCATGTCTCCTCAGGTTTCAGGAGAAGGGGAACCTGGAGGTGCTACTCTTCAGCATCCAAAGCAAACTGCGCGCCCACAACCGGCGCCTCTTTGTGCCTCGGGAAGGCTGTGGCATCTGGGATATTGACAAGGTGAGTGAGGTTGGGGACAGGAGAATGACAAGATCACATTATGGCATTGTATAGGTTCTCATTATAGAAGTATGGGCTGAATGTTTATTCTGATAGTCTTCCAGTGGTAGACTTATGAAGAGGCAGGGTTTGTTTGTTTGTTTGTTTGTTTTTGGGTTTTTTTGGGGGGGGTATTTTTTTCTCTTGGTTTGCTTGAAGGTGTCATATATGCCAAGAGTGGCCTCAGACAGGAAAGCCAGGATCATTCAACAGGGGGACCATTGTTGAAATCTAAGTACCGCCTCTTGTCTTCCTCCAGGCATGGGGTGAGCTGGAGAAGGCAGAGCATGAGCGGGAGGCGGCCCTCAGAGCTGAGCTCATCCGACAGGAGAAGTTAGAACTCTTGGCTCAAAGATTTGACCACAAGGCAGCCATGAGGGAGAGCTGGCTAAACGAGAATCAGCGCCTGGTCTCCCAGGTACAAGGCTGGACTTGGCCAGGGTGGGGGGCATGAGGCGATGAGGGGTGGGGGGG
>NW_021604904.1:348171-387322 GCF_004785775.1 Grammomys surdaster | reverse complement strand
CCGCGGCGGCTGTTGCGGGTGGTGGTGGGCGGTGGGGGGGGGTGAGGGGGTGAGGGTGAATGAGAAGACTTCATTGCACTGAGGCTCAAAATGGAGGCCGTGTACCACAGAAGGTTGGTTTAGTCATCTAAACGAGAAAAGAGGATAGGTGGAATGGGACTAAGTTTCCAGTTAACGGGAGAGTGAAGTTGGTCTCCAGAGTAGCAGGGGAGTAGTCTCCTCCTTAAGTGAAGTGAGGATGGAGGCTGTATCTGGTGTCCAGGGTCACACAGGAAGATAGAATTGGTCTCCCGAGTAACAGAACAGTGGCAAATCTGGTCCCTGGTCTCCAGGGCAAATGCAAAGCTGGGGTTGTTTTCTGGGTAACAGGTTGACAGGTAGAGATCGAACAGAGGAGAATAAGACTGATCTTCAGAGAAACTGGAGAAGGTGGGATGGTTTCTAGAGTAACAAGGGACCGGGGGTGGGGGTAGGGGGGTAGGACTGGTCTCCAGAGTAACTAGAAAAGGTGTTCTGTTGTCTATAGAAACTATGATGGTCTGGTTTCCAAGGTAGCAGGAGAAGGTAGGATTGATTTCTAGGGTAATTGGTGGTGGGCTGGACTGGTCTCCAAGGTAACAAGGGAAGATGAGACTGGTTTCTAAGGTAACTGAATAGGGTGAAGCTAATCTCCAAGGTAACAGGTGGGAATGATTTCTAAGATAACCAGGGAGGGTAGGGTTGGTCCCCAGGCTAACAGGGAAAGGTGGACTGATGTTCAAGTTAGCTGGAGAAGTGGGGCTGGTCTGGAGGGTAAAGGGGACCGTAGGCTTGCTCTCTGAGATGATGAGGGAAGAGTTTCTGGGTCATTTGGGGTCAGAGCAGCAGGACGACTTGCTGAGGCAGCATGGTAAGTGTCTGTGGCCTGCACCTGCCCAGGACAACTTCGGATACGAGCTGCCGGCAGTGGAGGCAGCCATGAAGAAGCACGAAGCCATTGAGGCAGACATTGCGGCCTATGAGGAACGGGTTCAGGGTGTGGCGGAGCTAGCCCAGGCATTGGCAGCTGAAGGCTACTATGATGCCCGGCGGGTGGCAGCCCAGCGTGACAGTGTCCTTCGCCAGTGGGCCCTGCTGACTGGGCTGGTAGGTGCCCGGCGGACCCGGCTTGAGCAGAATCTGGCTCTACAGAAGGTCTTCCAGGAGATGGTCTACATGGTGGACTGGATGGAGGAGATGCAGGTGAGGACCAGATGGGGGGGGTCTCAGAGTGCCGCGGGCTCAGGGAAGGACGCAGGTTCTGGGTTGGCAGAGGTAGAGATGTGGGAGGGAAGAGACAGAGAGGTAAAGAGGAAACCTCAGCTGGATGGAGGTGTAGCTCAGTCGGTACAGTGCTTGCCTGTCCTAGATTCCACTTCCGGCTGCACGTAAAGCTGGGGGTGGTAGTGTACACCTGGAATCCTAGCGCTCAGGAGTTAGAGAGAGGTGGATCTGGAGTTCAAGGTCATCCTCAGCTACATAGTTCAGGTCTAGCCTGAGCTTTACGAGACCCTGTTTTAAAAACTAGTCCATCAGGATGTCTCAGCAGATAAAGTGTTTTCTATCAAGCCGGGTGACCTGATGTTAATCTCCAGGGCTCATACGGTAGAAGGAGAAAGGAACCCCCCCCAAGTCATCCTCTGACATCATGCAGTTGTGCACGTGTGTGCCTGTGCACACACAGTAAATAAGCAAACAGAAGTAATGAAAACAAAGGCAGGGCAGGTGAGATGGTGCAGTAGCTGAGGTCACTGTCACTGGCCCTGAAAGCCCTGGAACCCATGTGGAAGGGACACATAACTTCACAGAGACGACCTTTGACCTTCACACACGTGGTTTGGCATGAGCGCCCCCTCCATATCACATACACACACAGGCAAACACACACTCACACACACATACATGCATACATACTCCTTCACACACATGCACACACACTCACACACACACAGTCTCACACGCATGTACCTCTCTCTCTCACACACACACACTCATACAATACACTGATACACACTCACTCATACACACACTCATACAACACATGCATACACACTCACACACTCAGACACATACACTATACATACTCACACACTCATTCTCACACACCCTCAAATGCACTCCCATACTCATACATACACACAACTCACACACTCACACACACACAATTCATTCACATACACTCGTACACACGTTCACACACTCACATACCCACACTCATACACTGATGCGCAATCATTCGCACACACTCATACATATACTCACACAGTTAAGCGCAAACACACTCACACTCACATTCATACAGCACACATTCACACACACATATACTGATACTCATTCACACACTCGCTCATATACACACACGTCCACATACATGCACTCACACACATACACTGATACACACTCATTTACACACACACACACTCATACACACACTCAAATGCACACAGACATATTCACACATACACTCACACACATACACTAATACACACTCATTCACGCACAGTCACTAACACACATGTACTCACACACACACTCAAACACACATTCACACTCACACACACTCACACACATATTAAAGGAGAAAGGCAAATCTGGCTACAGGAAAACACCTGGGTAGATCAGTTTAGGAAAGGCAGAGATTTATGGACAGAGAGAGAGGGAGGGAAAGAGAGAGGAAGGAAGGAAGGGTAAAGACAAAGAGAAAAGTAGGGAAGGAGGAGAAGTAAAGGGCAGGAGGGGAAAAGAGGGAAGAAAACCATGGAGATAGAGAGATGAGAACATTCTGGAACATACAAAGATGCAGGATGACTGACACAGGGAGACCTTGACAGATGACAGTTGTGTCCTGCAGCAAAGGCTGGTGTGGTGTAGGGAGAGGTAAGTGGCCCTGGGCAGCCCAGTGGTGAGCTCAGTGTCTCTTGACAGACTCAGCTGCTGTCTCGGGAATGTGGGCAGCATCTGGTGGAGGCCGACGACCTGCTGCAGAAGCATGGGCTACTGGAGGGAGACATCGCAGCCCAGAGTGAGCGGGTGGAGGCCCTCAATGCTGCGGCCCTGAGGTTCTCCCAGTTACAGGGTGAGTCTGCAGAATGGAGGCAGTGAGTCTCTCATGGTGGACACGAGAGGCAAAGAGGATTCCCAAGAAAGGGACGTATGGGAGGAAGGATGAAAAGAAGGATGGAGGAAAGGATAGAAGGAAGGAAAGAAGGAAGGAAGGATGGATGGAAAGAAGGAAGTAATAATGGATGGAAGGAAGGAAGAATAGAAGGATGGAAAGAAGGGAGGAAGGAAAGGAAAGGAAGGGATGAAGGAAAGAAGGAAGGAAGGATGGAAAGAAAGAAGGAAGTAAGAATGGATGGAAGGAAGGAAGAATAGAGGGAAGGAAGGAAAGAAGGAAGGAAGGATGGATCGGAAGAGAGGAAGGAAGAAAGGAAGAATGGAAGAGAGGAAGGAAGGAAGGATGAAAGGAAAGAAGTCCTTGTTTTTGGAGGAGTCTAGGCTCCTACTCAGTTAGGAAGATCATGGGGGGACCAATACCAAGTGGAAAGCTAGACCACCAAATTTTGCCCTGCTTTGAGATTATACAGGAATACCTCTCACTTGTTTTAAATACTAATGTGCAAAGCCTTTCACATCTTAATCTCAATTAACACCATAAAACAGCAACATTAAATGGGAAGTGCTGGGGATGTAGCTCAGGTACAGAGGGCTTGACTGTGGGACTAGGGTCATGGCTCAGAGGTAGAGCCCCTGCCTAGAATCCCCCAGTGAGGGGCTGGGGGCGTGGCTCAGTGTAGAGCCCCTGCCTAGAATCCCCCAGGGAGGGGCTGGGGGCGTGGCTCAGTGGTAGAGCCCCTGCCTAGAATCCCCCAGTGAGGGGCTGGGGCGTGGCTCAGTGGTAGAGCCCCTGCCTAGAATCCCCCAGGGAGGGGCTGGGGGCGTGGCTCAGTGTAGAGCACAAGCCTATTGTGTTTAATGCCCTGTTTCCCATCCCCAACATTAGAAATTATAATAACTCAGAACATCATGTAAAACCATATATGGTTAAGAGCTGTTCAGCAACGAACTGTAGATACTCAACTCAATTGGCTTAAAGAATCTAGAGGAAGCCAGAGGAGGTGGTGCAGACCTGCATTCATAGCACTTGGAACACTGAGGCAGGGGGATTGCTGTGAGTTTGAGATTGTCCTGGGCTATATGAGACCCTGTTATAGTAACAAAAGAAAAAAACAAGAAAGAAAAGAAAAAGAAAAATGAAGCTAGGTGGTGATGGTGTCTGTGATCCTGGTACCCAGGGGATGGAGTCGGAAGGATCAGGAATTAAAGGCTTGCCTTGCCTATACAGGAAGTTTAGCATCAGCCTATGCTACATGAGACCCTGTCTGTGAGAGGAATTGGTTGGCAAGTAGAATCAAAATGGCTAGGAGGCGGTGTTGTGACTTCAGGCCAGGTGCATCTAGGTTGACTGATGTTCCTCAGACTGTTTCTACAGTCTGTATTTGTGTACAATGTCAGGTAGTCCCTCCATAAATCATATACCATGGAATCATTCAGCCTTGTGTCCACAACCCAGCCTTACGGACCCAGGAGACCGCTCCCTTTCTCCCAATGCTTCTGACAGAAGGAGAAAGCAGTTTTTGGTCCCCTACATGGTCTGCCCCATTACTCAGCCTGCGAGGATTCTCAGTCATCCAGGATCTAATTGGCCACGCTGATGTGCCATGCCCACTTTAGGACCAGGAGTGGGGTCAGCCTGCTGTGAAGACAGGACTGAGAAAACTAGGAGTGTTGGACACCAAAGCAGAGCGTGGATGCTGACAGGCAAAACTCACACAGGCTCTAAAAGGTTCCCTTTTCCTGGAGTCATTGATCCCCCAACCCATTTCATCAGGAACCCCCCTGTAGAGATTCTTCTAATGGGATTGAGAATGACTGAGATGACTAAGATAATAATAGGTGACCGAGAGCTATCTCAGATTATTGACATAGTCTTTGGGTTTGGGGTCCTAAAGGGGAAACCCTGGCTCTTGCACATGGCTGACAAATGCTGTGCTGCTGAGCTCCAGCTCCAGCCCCATAATGGGGTTTTTCACAGGATTTGGGCTTGGCTTAGGTGACCTGGGCATGATTCTGTGAACAGTGTTTTTCTATGACAAAATACCTGATAAGCAAATTCCGGATGGAGGAATTGAGAGCATGTGGCGTGGGGAGCATGGCAGCAGGAGTGCAGCTGGCCACATTGGGTCGCAGTGAGAAAGCAGAGAGAGATGAATGTCAGGGCCCCGCTCCCTGCATCCTGACATTCAGGGTAGGCTGTTAGTGGCTTTTAAATAGGTGTTGCAGTTTCCCTCTTAACCCAGCTAACTCCCAAATAATTGAGACTGGACTATATTTTTATTTAACAAGCTTTAAGGCACAACAACTGAGCAGTATTAATCTACTTTAATCCTCTATGATAATTGGGCTATCTCCCAACCCAAATTCCCAAAATACTTGCATTTTATAGCTTTTTGTGCTCCAGCTGTTTTCTCAGGGTGTCTTCTGGACTCTTTCCCTGTGGCTGATCCCCCTAGCTAAATTACCTTCCCCCCATCCCCTGTCTGGGAGGAAGTCCAGCCCTATTCTTTCCCCTGCTCAGTCATTGGCTAATCAGCTAGCTTTATTGACCAATCAGGGAATAATTGGGGAGCAATGTTTTCACCACATTGAGACAGTAGATTCTTAGAATAAGGATTGCGACCAGACATGGGGGCACAGAAACCAGCATTTGAATAATACAAGGATAAATTTTACATGGTGCACAATAACATTATGCCTACAGTAGGCCTTCCTCCTCAGTTAAGCATCTCTGAAATACTCTCATAGAAAACCTAGGTTTGTCTCCTAAAGATTAACCATCACAAGGGATGTAAATGACTAAACATCTTTAAAAAAATTTTTTTTAGATTTATGTGTATGAGTGTCTGCTGGTATGTATGAATGTGTAACTCATACATGCCTGGCGCCCTTAGAAGTCAGAAGAAAGGCATCAGATCCCCTCAATTTGGGGTTATGGATGGTAGTGTGCTATCAGTTAGGTGCTGGGTGGCATTGAACCAGGGCCTTCTGCAGCAAGTGCTCTTGACCACTGAACCGTCTCTCCGGCCCCTGGTGACTGGCATCTTACTCGTTATATAGGAGTAACAGGTGGAGGCTTTGCAGTTAACGAAAGTGGTTATTTGAATTGGCTAGCCGGGCAGTGGTGGCGCACGCCTTTAATCCCAGCACTTGGGAGGCAGAGGCAGGTGGATTTCTGAGTTTGAGGCCAGCCTGGTCTACAGAGTGAGCTCCAGGACAGCCAGGGCTATAAAGAGAAACCCTGTCTCAAAACAAACAAACAAACAAAAGAATTGGCTGGCTGAGGGGATGTGAGGGGACAGGGTTACTGTGGTTTACATAGCCACCATGTTTTGGTTTGAACCCAGAGATGCTTCTGAGTTGGCTTAGTTTTGTTCTACTCACTGTTGGCATGAATGGCCTTATCTGATGGTGCTTCTCCAGCTGTCTGCTGGTCAGCTATTCCTGAAAGCTGGTGGCCTTTTCTTTCGTTGATGAGAAAATGAAAGCCCAGACCACAGGGCTTGCAAGATGATGGGGGAGTTTCTCACTCTTCCTGGGACTCTGCTACCTCCTAGAGTCAATTTGGGCTGGGTATGAGGCTGAGTAGGTAGATTCTAGCCTATGATGTGGGAGACTCTGGGTTCAGTCCTTTGCACCAGCACAATCAGTGTTGGCGAACAACGGACTGTAAACCTTGCACTTGGAAGATAAATTCAGAAGGCAGGAGTTTTAAGGTCATTTTTGGCTGAACAGAGTTCAAGGCATTTGGAGCAACTTGACTGCCTATCTCAAAAAAAGAAAAGAAAAGAACAGACAGACAGACAGACAGACAGGCAGGTAGACAAATAGGTAGAAAGAAAGAGTGAACAACTATTAAGGTTTCATCAGGCTGCATTTATTCCTTGCTGCTGGTGTGCCTGGCCATCAGCAAGCCGCGCTCAGGGAAGGTGAAGCACAGTCCCAGATAGGGTTCCTTCTCCAGGTGAGAAACAGTGGGTGGCTAGCCCAGAGGCTGTGGGTCTCAGAACTCCTGTGCACCCAAGGAACCCCAAGGAGTTGGGAACTGTGGTTCCCACCCTCTTGTGTCCCCAGATGCAACTGGGGATGGCAAGGAGTTGAATACAGAAGCCCACAGGCTCGTGGTGAGCCTGAGAGAGGGTGGAATCTGGTTTAGCTCCAAGTGAGTGTCAAAGTACAGAGGAGCTGGAAGAGAGGCCTATGGGAGATTTAGGTGAGGCTCTATATAACAAAGCACCCCCCCCCCCGTGGTAGTCCTTGATGAAGGAGATGGTCCTTGCCTCTCCAAACTATTTTATTTATGGTGGATGAGAATGCATGCATCTTATTCAGGATGAACCAAACGTTAAATACCTTTTGCAGAAAGGGATGCCTGAGAAGGGAATTTCGTTGGCTAAACACTTAGGGCCTGTCTAGGTACTTCATTAGCATGGAGGATTCTAGGTTTTTATAATATGTGACTGGTGGTAATTGTCCTCTTAGTGGGTGTCTTGGTCACGTGCTTCAGGACAGAAACCTTGTTGGGAGTTGATTCTAATACCTACCATTCTCAATTATGAGATTTGCCAGGATTTTTAAAATCTGTTTGACCTCACCAATTCTGTCTGGTGGCACAGTTCCACTTGCCCCACACCCTCCAAGAAGGCTGTTGGGACCCTTTCTGTTGCCTTAGGGATGACTGTCCAGGAGGCCTCCTCTGTCCTCTTCTTGTGACACCCCTGAGATGACCAGTAACACTGAGGATATAACAAAGAGGCCAGTGTGGACTGTGTTGTCATGGTAACGGTGTACTACTGATTCAGAACATGATTTCTTGATCATCCCTGCCCCATTTTTCAGTACTGGGGTCTGAACCTAGGGCTTTGGTCATGCTAAGCAGGTGGTCTACTGATTAGCTGACCCCCCAGTTGCTCACAGATGGCCCCTGAGCTGATTAATATTCTAATGCCGAGCTTGCCTTCTTTTTCTTTTCTTTTTATTTTCTTTTGACACAGGGTCTCAAGTTGCTCAGGCTAGCCTTGAACTCACTCTGTAACCCAGGCAGTTTCCTGATTAGCTGGGCTACTCGGTTTGGCTTTTAATTTATTTTTAAAGATTATTTTTAGTGTGTGTGTGTGTGTGTGTGTACCTGTGTGAGAACGGGTGCCTACGGAGGCCAGGAGAGGTACTGAATACCATATAGCTGGAGTTAGGTTATGAGTCACCCTACATGGGTGCTGGGAACCCAACTCAGGTTCTTTGGAAGAGCAGCAAGTGCTCTTAACAGCTAAGCCATCTTTCCAGGAACCGTTTAAATGTTTTAGTATTGCTATGAAGTCCAGGCTGGCTTCAAACGTGCAATCCTGCTGCCTCTGCTTCCCAAACTCTGGGATTACAGGCATGTGCTACTGACTACATTGGTTCCATCAAAGAGAGGTTGACTGTGATGTGTTAAATAAATTTCACAGTTATGTACTTATCAGTTAGGTACCTAGACGAAATAAAGGAATGAAGTTTATGGGACAGACACGGTGTCACTTGCCTTTAATCCCAGTATTTGGGAGACAAGTCACCCCATTCACAGGGCTGTTGCCCCATTCACCAGGCTCTGCCCTCTGGAATGGTCTGGAAATGTGATAATGAAGGAGATAGCCCTTACATGCCCACAGGGAACAATTAACCCAGAGGAAGACTAAACAGATGGAGGTGGTCCACGAAGGAAGGCTGAGGTAGATGGTGAAAAGGCGAGAATCCAGGAAAGCCCTTACTCTAAGCTTGGGTGGGAGGGGGTGTCTGGGAAGCCTGAAGAAGGGGTGGCATGGGCTGGCATTTCCTCCTACCATCTCCTTCCCCTGCCCCAGGCTATCAGCCCTGCGACCCTCAGGTCATTTGCAACCGTGTGAACCACGTGCACGGCTGTCTGTCGGAGCTGCAGGAGCAGGCGGCGCGGCGGCGCGCGGAGCTGGAAGCCTCTCGGAGCCTGTGGGCGCTGCTGCAGGAGCTGGAGGAGGCCGAGAGCTGGGCGCGGGACAAGGAGCGCCTCCTAGAGGCCACCAGCGGCAGCGGTGGCGCGGCGGGCACGGCGGGCGGTGCGCACGACCTGTCCAGCACGGCTCGCCTGCTGGCGCAGCACAAGATCCTGCAGGGCGAGCTGGGCGGCCGGCGGGCGCTGCTGCAGCAGGCGCTGCGACGCGGGGAGGAGTTGGCTGCGGCGGGCAGCTCCGTGGGCCCGGGCGCCGAGCCCTTGCACTTGGCTGGCCTGGCGGAGCGCGCGGCTAGCGCTCGGCGCCGCTGGCAGCGGCTGGAAGAGGCGGCTGCGCGCCGGGAACGGAGGCTGCAGGAGGCGCGGGCGCTGCACCAGTTTGGCGCCGACCTGGACGGTCTCCTGGATTGGCTTCGCGACGCGTATCGTCTGGCAGCCGCCGGAGATTTCGGTCACGACGAAGCGTCCAGCCGTCGCCTGGCGCGCCAGCACCGCGCTCTCACCGGGGAAGTGGAAGCGCACCGTGGCCCTGTGGGTGGCCTGAGGCGCCAGCTGGCGACACTGGGAGGAGCCAGTGGCGCCGGGCCCCTGGTGGTGGCGCTGCAGGTGCGCGTGGTGGAAGCAGAACAGTTGTTCGCAGAGGTGACCGAGGTGGCCGCGCTGCGCCGACAGTGGCTTCGGGACGCGCTCGCCGTGTACCGCATGTTCGGCGAGGTGCACGCCTGCGAGTTGTGGATCGGAGAGAAAGAGCAGTGGCTGCTGGCCATGCGTGTGCCAGATTCCCTCGACGACGTTGAGGTGGTGCAGCACCGGTGAGCGCACCCATGCATGGAAGCCCCCCAGGATCCCTTGCTCACCCACCCATCCTCACATGCTTTGGCTCACCAGTTCTCATGCGGCCAATCCCAGCTTTATCTTTCACTCTGGGCTTCATCAGTTTTACACTCTGGACCTCGATTTGCCCGTGTGTCAAATGGGTTAAGGCATCATTGCCTATGTCTCAAGCTTACGGTGAACAGAAAATGAGTTCACAGATGTGAGATACCTAGCAAATACTTGCCGGGAACAGAACTTCCCAAAACCATTTTTGTCGTTATACGGTTTATATTCGCAGAAAACACATGATCTACTTAAAGTTTTCTACAGGCCCCTCCGACCTGGCCCATGCATGGGACTCCCACTAAGACGATGCCATCTCCCTAGACACTAAGGTGACTCCCACCCTGAAGCACACCGTTAGTCGCACCACAGACAGGCAGATCTATGTGAACTCGAGGCCAGCCTGGTCTACCTAGTGACTTGCAAGACAGCCAGGGCTACATAGTGAGACCTCGTCTCAAAAGTAAAGAAATGAAAAATAAATCAATAATCCTGGCCTGACATTTGTATAGAGGGCAGGTTGAAGGACATGACACTGGCAGCTGGAGACACGGAGAAGCAGCTGAGTTGGAGGAACAGAGTAGGGGGCTAATTTGAAGTAGACCATGTGGCATCGTGGTCTGGGGCGGGCAATCATCCAAGGTAAGGTCCAGGGGTCAGAGGTCAGAGCCTCGGAGCCGTCCCTGAGCTGGGGATTCAGAGGAAGACTAAACAGAAGGGAGATGTGAAGGGTAGTTTGAGTCAGTGGGTGTGAGGATCAAGGATATATACAGCTCCCCACGAGGGTGAAGACAGCTTGAGACCCGACATGGAGATGGGAGGTCTTGTGTTCAGAGGAGAAGCTCTAGGTGGTAAGAATGGACGCCGTGACCCAGGGACAGTGTGATGGAATGTCTAAAGGACCAGGATGGAGCACTGAACAATCTAACATTACAGCAACCCATAGAAAAAGTGGAGCCTGTGCTTAGTCAGGGTTGCATGTACTGAGTTCAAGGTCATCCCCAGCTACTTGGAGAGTTTGCGGTCAGCCTTGGGCTACACGTGCTTCACCACCACCAGCAGCAAAACCAAACCAGACCGAATCAAGCAATAACAAGACAGACAGACAGGCAGACAGAACAAATAAAATAAACAAACCCCCAACAACAATAGAGCAAGAAAGAAAGGGAGAAAAAATTCCTGTAAAGGAACTTGAGAAATGGCGTAGGGACCTATAACTACAGAAATGAGCTGGCTCCCGAGGGTCCAGACCTCTGACTTCTCCATCCTCTTCCTCTTCTGCAGATTTGAAAGTCTGGACCAGGAAATGAACAGTCTGATGGGCCGAGTCCTGGATGTGAACCAAACAGTTCAGGAGTTGGTGGAAGGAGGTCATCCCAGCTCCGATGAGGTGCGCTCCTGTCAGGACCATCTCAACAGCAGGTAGGTGGATCCTGGGGCAGGAAGTTCTTCCTGTTAGCGCCTTCTCTATCCACTGCACTGTGGAAGCCTGAGGTGTGTTATGTCAGCCCTCCTGAGCTGTTAATGGGCACTCTGTAGGCCAAGAAGATCTTTTTTGAAAGATGTTTTTATTGTAGTGTGTGTGTGTGTGTGTGTGTGTGTGTGTACATTTGGATGCAGTACTTGTACAGGCCAGAAGGGGGTGTAGAATTCCATAGAGCTGAAGTTACAGATGGTTGTAAGCTGCCCAATGTGGGTGCTGGGAATGGAACTAGGGTCCTTTGTGAGAGCAATACGAGTTCTTAACCACAGAGCCATCTCTTCAGACTCAAGGACAACTTGACAAGAAGGTACTACATACCCAGTGCTGGTGGTGATGGGCTGAGGACACAGCTAGTTTCATTGGCTGTTCACTGGTTTATCCAGAAAGAATTCATGAGGTGCTGTTATTGGCCGGGAGTTTTCTCATACACTCAATCTTATGTGAGATGCCTTATTTAGTTGTCTATTACTTTCGTTTCTTGAGACAAGGGCTGCTATTGCTCAGGCTGGCCTTGAACTCACTAGCTGAGGGTGTCTTTGAACTCTTGATCCTCTTGTTCTACCTTTCAGGTACCAGGATTATAGAGATGTGCCTTCATACCTGCCCCGTTCTTAAATTATCTATCTATCTATCTATCTATCTATCTATCTATCTATCTATCTATCACTATGTAGCCCTGGCTGCAACTTGATAGGTAGACAAGGCTGGCCTCAATCCGCCTGCCTCTGCCTCCCAAGCACCGGGATTAAGATGTGTTCCACCATGCCCCGCTCCTTGTTACTTCTGAGAGAAGATCTCCTGTAATCTAGGTTAGGCTTGAACTTGCTGTAGAACAAGGCTGGCCTCTGCCTCCCACATGCTAGGATTGCAGGAGTGTACCATCATGACCGATCCCTAAGTGCTTTATATTTACTGTTTATCCCACAGCCTCCCAGTTTCCACAGTGGAGCTTCCAGAATTTAGAATGTTTTTTTTTTAAATTACATTTTCCTATTTTCTTTCTTTCTTTCTTTCTTCTTCTTCTTCTTCTTCTTCTTCTTCTTCTTCTTCTTCTTCTTCTTCTTCCTCCTCTTCCTCCTCCTCCTTCTTCTTCCTCTCTCTCTCTCTCTCTATATATATATATATATGTGTGTGTGTGTGTGTGTGTGTGTGTGTGTGTTGTACATGTGGCAGTCAGAAGACAATTGCAGTCCTCAGTTTCTCCTCTACCATCATTCAGATCCCAGGGACAGAGCTCAGGTCACCAGGCTCAGTGGCAAGTGCTCACCCCCTAAGCTCTCTTTCAGCTCCAGAATATACAGAATATAGAATTGTTGAAAAACAAATGGCAAGTTGCTATCTTTCCTCCTAAAACACTACCAGAAGTCCTGCCAGTGTGAGAAGGGCTGGGGCATGAAGATATGGATCCTCAGAACTGAAGTTTAGTCGGGTCTGGATGGTATAGGAACTGGAGCCCAGGGTTTCAGGGCCAGCCTTGGCAACTTAGCAAGATCCTGCCTCAAAACCCAGAGGTATACCTGTATCCACTCCCACCACTGAGGAGTCAGATACAGAAGGATCGCACGTTTCAGGCTAGCCTGAGCTATATATCTAAATCTAAAATGGAATGGTGTTGGGTGAAGAGATGGCTCAGGTTCTCTTTCTGGCACTCACACGGTGGCTCACAACCCTCTGTAACTCCAGTTCCAGGGGATCCAAAGCTGTCGTCTAACCTCTGTGGGTACCAGGCTGGCATGTGGTGCATGTATGTACATGCAAGTTAAAGAAGCACAGACATTTAAAAAAAAATAGGGGTCTGGAGAGGTGGCTCAGAGGTTAAGAGCACTGGCTGCTCTTCCAGAGGTCCTGAGTTCAATTTTCAGCACCCACATGGTGGCTCACAGCCATCTGTAATGGAATCTGGTGCTCTCTTTTGGCACACAGGCATATGGCTGTATACATAATAACTAAATCTTTAAAATAAATTAAAAGCCGGGTGGTGGTGGTGCACGCCTTTAATTCCAGCACTTGGGAGGCAGAGGCAGGCGGATTTCTGAGTTCGAGAGTTCGAGGCTAGCCTGGTCTACAGAGTGAGTTCCAGGACAGCCAGGGCTACACAGAGACATCCTATCTTGAAAAACCAAAAAAACAAAATAAGAAAGAAAGAAAGAAATTAAAAACAAACAAACAAAACACCCCAGCTATTTTATCTTGCAAATGTGAGGACCAGAGAAGGCTTGGCAGCCCCCTGTCATCTCAGCACTTGAGAAACAGAGCTACGAGCTCCCCAGGGCAAGCTGGTGCAAGCTGGACAGATAGCCAGTATTGGAGAGCCACAGGGACAGAGACCCTGCCTCAGAAAACAAAAGGGAGAGTGGTTTAGGGAGACAGTGCTATCCACCCCGAGCCTGTGCAGGCTAGCTCACGTGTATGTGCACCAGGACACACAAGCACATACACAGCCCATGTGCAAAAGTCAAGCCTGAATAAATAAGAAACCAAGGATGTCCTGACATAATTAATTCTTCTTCATGGTATGGGGCAAGTGCTATATCACTGAGCTACATCCCAGACACCAACATATAAACAAATGTTCATTATAGAACACCGTAGAAGGAGTAGCGCTCTCTCTCTCTCTCTCTCTCTCTCTCTCTCTCTCTCTCTCTCTCTCTCATCTATCTATCTATCTATCTATCTATCTATCTATCTATCTATCTATCTATCTATCTATCTGGGCAATCCTCCTGCCTCGGCCTCAACCCATGGAGTGCTAAGATTTCAAGCGTGCACTACTCCACACAGTTGTGATTTTCTGGACTGTGTGTCTTAGGCAGGCAGCTGGGCTCTGTTGTCTGTTTTTGGTCCTCAGTCGCTAAGAAACTCCGAAAGATAATGAGATGACAGACAGAATCCTAATATTATTATGAAGATAATTTGGTGGCGCTGGAGCGACACCATTGAGAGTTGCGCTCTAAGCACTGCCCAGGGTGGGATCCTATTGATTTAGGCACAAACTGGGACACTCCGAGGTCCCGAGGCATCTGAGCGTTCAAGACCTGGATATTCCCCTGGGTGTGGGGAGCCTCCGCATCCCATCACCTTCTTTCCCGCTCCTGCACAGGTGGAACCGCATCGTGGAGCTGGTGGAACAACGCAAAGAGGAGATGAGCGCCGTGCTGCTGGTGGAGAACCACGTGCTGGAGGTGGCCGAGGTGCGCGCCCAGGTTCGCGAGAAGCGGAGGGCGGTGGAGAGCGCGCCCCGGGCGGGCGGAGCCCTGCAGTGGCGTCTGAGTGGTCTGGAGGCGGCTCTCCAGGCGCTGGAGCCGCGACAGGCGGCGCTTCTGGAGGAGGCGGCTCTGCTGGCCGAACGCTTCCCCGCCCAGGCGACGCGCCTGCACCAGGGCGCCGAGGAGCTGGGAGCCGAGTGGGGCGCCCTAGCCGGAGCGGCTCAGGCTTGCGGCGAGGCGGTGGCAGCGGCAGGTCGCCTGCAGCGTTTCCTGCGCGATTTGGATACTTTCCTGGACTGGCTGGTGCGGGCGCAGGAGGCAGCGGGCGCCGTCGAGGGGCCGCTGCCGCGCAGCCTGGAGGAGGCGGACGGGCTGCTGGCGCGCCACGCCGCGCTCAAGGAGGAGGTGGATCAGCGCGAGGAGGACTACGCGCGCATCGTGGCTGCCAGTGAGGCGCTGCTGGCGTCCGACGGCGCCGAGCTGGGCCCCGGTCTGGCGCTAGACGAATGGCTGCCGCACCTCGAGGTTGGCTGGCACAAACTGCTCGGCTTGTGGGAGGAGCGCAGGGAGGCGCTGGTCCAGGCGCACGTCTATCAGCTCTTCCTGAGAGACCTGTGCCAGGCGCTCGCGGTGCTGCGCAACCAGGTGCCTGATGGTTGGCTGGAGTACGGGGTCAGGGCTGCGAGGGATTGGGGATGGTTGGCTGGAGTACGGGGTCAGGGCTGCGAGGGATTGGGGGAGGGGGGCACAGACTTGCTTAGCCGTCTTTCCCGGGACCCCTAGATTCCTGCTTTATTTGAAATGGGGGTAGGGAATTAACGGAGTAGTCGTTTATCCGGATAATTGAGGTGTGTGATAGAGTTAAAAGGTTATGTTGAGTGGTGTAGGTTTATGGGGCTATCATCTACCATGTCTGTCTGTTTGTCTCTCTCTCTCTCTCTCTCTCTCTCTCTCTCTCTCTCTCTCACCTATCATCGGTCTATCTATCTATCTATCTATCTATCTATCTATCTATCGAGACAGGGCCTTTCTATGTAGTCTTGGCTGTGCTGGAGCTCGCTATGTAGATTAAGCTGGGCTTGGATTCACAGAGATCCTCCGGCCTCTGCCTCACGAGTGCTAGAATTAAAGAAATGTGCCATCATAGGCGTATAGTAGCATAGGCAGCCAGTTTTTAATTTTTAAAAAAGATTTCTTTTTATTTGTTTTGCCCGTGTGCATTCACACATAAAATGCATTTAGAGTCCTGAGAGGCCAGAAGAGGGCAGCAGGTCCTTAAGGATTGGAGTTACAGACAGTTATGAGCCACCATGTGGGTGATGGGAATTGAACTCAGGTCCTTTGGAAGAGCAGCCTGTGCTCTTAATACTCGAGCCACCTCTCCATCTCCTTATCTTTTAATTTTTAAAAGAATTTATTTTTATTATATTTAATTTTGTGCACGTGTGTATGCACACACGTGCAGGTTCCCAAGAAGGCCAAGGCGCTGGAGCCACCGGAGCCGGTCGTGGGCTGCTGGATGTGGGTGCTGGATGTGGGTGCTGGGTCCTCAGGTTTTCTGGAAGAGCAGTAAATGATCTTAAGCATCTCTCCAGCCCTTGCTTTTATGGAGACAGGTTCTCACTATGTAGCCCTAGCTGACCTGGAACTCTCACAGATCTTCCTGCCTCCACTTCACAGAGTACTGGGTTTAAAGGGGTGCACCTCCATGCTCTGCTTGGGTTTAGTGATTCATTAGAGGAGAATTTGTGGACAATCACATTTGCAGTGGCTTGTCGGGATTGTGGATTATCTGGAAGGAGCTCGCAAGAGAGGATAATTGATAGATTTGGCAGAGTGGGCAGAAACCTGGAGGAAATCTGGAAGGACAGACTGCTAAAAAGAGGGACCAGCAGGAGTAAAGGCCCTGAAGCGGAACTGTGACTGAAGCCAACTGGCGAACTGGGATGGAGCCGGGCTGACCTGTATCCCTCCCATTCCCAGGAGGTGGCGCTGTCTGGTGCTGAACTCCCTTGCACAGTGGAGTCGGTAGAAGAGGCGATGAAAAGGCACCGGGATTTTCTCACCACGATGGAGCTGAACCAGCAGAAGATGCAGGTGGCTGTTCAAGCTGCAGAGAGCCTGCTGCGGCAAGGCAACGCCTACGGGGAGCAGGCGCAGGAGGCAGTGGCTCGGCTGCTAGAGAAGTAGGTCTCCAGTTCCAAAACCACAGAAGGTGGGGTCTGGGCACAGTGGAGTGGGGAAGGGATACCCAGACCTTTCCTCCCATCCCTATTTTCAGCTTCTCTGCCTTTTCTCATTTCAATTTAATTCCTTATTTGTTTATTTAATCTATGTTTTTGGCACAGGATCTCTTGTAGACTAGGTAGGCCTGGGATTTTTTTTTTTTTTACATCCATCTATCCATCCATCCACCCATCCATCCACCTACCGTGTGTGTGTGTGTGTGTGTGTGTGTGTGTGTCTAACAGCTCATGTATGAAGGTCAGAGTCAGAGGACAACTGGAGGGAGTTAGTCTTTTCCTTTACCACAAAAGTATGAAGATCAAACTTGGCTTTTCAGGTTTGGCAGCAGGTGCCTTTACTTCCTGAGGCATGTCACCTGACCCAGCCTGGAACTTTTTTCATAGCTTGGGGTGACCTCAAACTCCTTATCCCCCTGCCTCCACCTCATTGTGGGATTACAGACACACATCATTATGCCCTTCTCTTCCTCCTCCTCCTCCCCCTCCTCCTCTTCCTCCTTCTCCAACAGAATCTAGGTAGCTTAGGCTATGTAGCAAAGCAATCCTCCTAAACAGGCTCTTAAACAATAGAATTACAGATGTGCCCCACTTATCCTAGCTCTAAGGTATTGTTTTTGGACTTGATTTAAATGTCTACTTTGTGAGCCAGCAGGAGGTAGTTGGTTCACCAAAAGATACCCAAAAGATACAGAGTTTGAACACTGAGACTCTCAGTCCTCTGACCTGAGTAAAGGGACTGAACTTGGGTGACAGCGGAACCACAGGGTCCTAAATCAGCCTTCCACAGATTCCACAGTTAGAGGCCACACAAAGATGTGTTCCAGCTTTCCCCAGGAGGTGCTCCTGCCTCTAGTCATGTTGGTTGACAAATATGTTGACTAACATCAGAGCCAGGGCAAGAAAAGTTCAGGGGTCTGTGGGAACCCACAGGGGATGTGTTGCTCCAGTTTTGAGCTGAGTGACACAAGGTTGGAAACAGGTCTAATCTCTAAGCTTCTCCAGCTTCCAATATTTACGTGACAGGGGACACATTGCCGCCCTTGTGGGATGGTGGACAAAGCTATGCCATTGATAGATTAGTTCTCCCATCCCTCTGCCTTGCTGTGAGAAAGGGGAAAGTTTTATTTTGGCTCATAGTGTCAGGGGGATCTGACCGTCCTTGGCCCATGGTGTCAGGAGAACTGATGGAGCCGAGCAGGTTATGTCACGGCAGGTGAGGAAGCAGTGGAAAGGGAATTGCTAGGACTTTACCACATGGATGCCTGATACTGGAGAAGGCCAGAAGATGACACCAGAGCCTTCTTGAACAGTTTTCCAGGTGGCTGTGAGCTTCGATGCAAGTGCTGGGAACCAAACCCAAACTCCCTGCAAGAACAAATGCTCTTAACCAACTCCCCATCTCTCCTCCCTTTGCTTGGATTTGGGGCTTCTTTGCTTTTGTTTTTGTTTTGAACCGGGGTCTCACGTAGCCCAAACTAGCCTGGAATTCACTATGTAGCCAAGGCTGACCTTAAGTTTCCGATTCTTCTGCCTCCACCTCCTGTGTATCTGATCACAGGTGTGTACCAAAATTCTCATCTAGAGTGTGCTGGAGATGGGACCCAGCGCTTTGTGCATGATAGACAAATACCCCATCAAACCAGCTACAACCCATCTCCAAGTAACTGTCCTTAGCTGCGTTTTCATATGAGTCTCGGCCAGGGAATTGCTTTGTCTGGTGTCTTGGCCAGGAAGAGGTATAGCTGGCACTGGAACCCTCTTAGCTTCTCAACCTCACAGAAAGGAAGACTTTCCTATGTCACTTGTTTGAATTCCCCCCCACCTCCCCAGTCTGACTTGCAAAGTCCCGGTAGAATTGACTTTCAGGTTTATTTCTGAGGAATTTCCTGTTTCCTGGCTCCTGGTGAGAGGGCAGGAAGTAGCTGTCTTTCGCTTACTCTTTTGGTCCTCTCTTGCTCCTTGTATGCAGCTCTGCCTCCGGGTCTCTCTGGAAGGAGTTCTCAGGTGCTGTCTTTTCTCCTGTGTATCTATCTATTTCTATGTCTGTTTCCTGTTCCTTTTCTCCTTCACTTTCCCTTTAGAGAAAGATGCTATGCGCATCTCTAATGCCCCCTCCCTTGACGGTAGCCCAGGCTGGCCTCAACTCTTTACATATTAAAGCTGACCTCAAACTCCTGACCCTCCAACCTCAGGCTCCTAAGAACTGGGTTTATAGGCGTGTGTCAGTAGATCCCCCCCCCCCATCTTTCAGACCTTAAGTTTGGTTCTCTGTCTTTCTAGAAGCAATCCTTCATTCATTTATTTTTACACTCATTCAAAAAGGACATCCTGAACAGTCACTGAGCCTAGGAGCTCATGGCTGTGAACAAAACAGACAAAACCAAACAACAAACAAAACCTGCCTTCAGGCTGGGAAAATGTCCAGTGGGGAAAAAACGCTCCAGGCTCAAGCATGAGGACCTGAGCACCCACATAAAAAGCTGAGCAGTGGTGACACCATCTTTAATCCCGCACTTGGGAGGCAGAGGTAGGAGGAGCCTGAAGGCTCTGAGACCAGCTGACTGAACCAAGATGGTGAACTCCAGGTTAAATGACAGGAACAGTCTCACAAAATAAAGATGGAGAGCAGAAGAGGAAGGCACTGAAGACGGACCTCTGGACTGCATGCACGTGCACACCTGTACACAAACAATACCCCTTCTCTCAGTGGAAGTGACACGGCAACAGAGGGGATAGACATGACAAAGATTACACACAACACGGGGAGACGGTGCCGAGGATAAAGTTAAAGGAAGAAAGAAAACCAGAAAGTCTCAGGGAATCAATCAAGAAAGACCAGGGAAACTGCTCATGCAATTACGCCAGAGGTCGTGGGTCGAGACCCCCGTAGGCTCGACCCTTTCACAGGGGGTATATGTCAGATACCCCGCATATGAGGTATTTACATTGCAATTCATAACAGTAGCAAAATTACAGTTATGAAGTCGCAAAGAAAATAATTTTATGGTTAGGGGTCACCACAACATGTTAAGGGGTCCCAGTGTTAGGAAGGTTGAGAACCACTGAACTAGACCTTGAGACGAGTCATTGCCAAGGCCCAAAGTGAAGAAAGAGACGCTGTTCAAGTCACACCCAGAAGGACAGCAAGCTCTTAAGAGAGGGAAAGAAGGGGAAACACTTAGGTAGGATTGTGTGTGTGATCTTGTGTGTAGGAAGATCACAAAAGTCACGGAGGCCTGGGAAAGACAGCCTCATTTTAAAAACAATGAACTACATTTATTTATTTAGTGTTTGTGCGCATAAGTGCCACAGTTTATGTGTGACAGTCAGAAGACAATATGTGGAAGTCTGTCCCCTCTTTCTATCCTGTGGGTCCCAAAGATTGAATTCATCTCACAGCGCCATTACACAGTAAGCTATCACAGCCCCAGTAGGCTCATTCTTACTAGTTTCCCTTTGCCTGAATTCTGGAGCTGGGGGATGGCAGGCTACGCACGCATATACGCTAATGAGGTGTCACTACTGTAGAACCAGGTCCACAACCCCTCACTAACGTTTTCTAGGCTGGAGCATCTTCTTTGGGGGATTGAGTCTAGGCAGGGGCTCTACCACTGAGCCACGCCCCCAGCCCCTCACTGGGGGATTCTAGGCAGGGGCTCTACCACTGAGCCACGCCCCCAGCCCCTCACTGGGGGATTCTAGGCAGGGGCTCTACCACTGAGCCACGCCCCCAGCCCCTCACTGGGAGATTTTGAGCAGGGCAAAGGCATTCCTTAACACATCCGGCTTGATTTTTGTTTCTAAGCATCTTTTGATCTATGTTGTGTGTGTTGCGTGTGCGTGTTGTGTGTATGTGTGTGCATATGTGTTATTGTTATGTCACTGTGCCTCTTTTTCTCTGCCTATCTTTTACCCCTCTTTTTCCTCCTTCTCCTTCTCCAGTTCCCTCTCTTCTCTCTCCCTTCTCTGGAGCCCCGTCCTATCAGTGTTTCCTAGGCCTCCCTCCCCTTTCCCCTGCTCTGCTTAGCTCCTGCCAGCACTCTCATCCTATGCCTGAGCCTCTCTCCAGCCTTTCTCCTCTCCTCCTTAGGAGCCAAGAAAATCAGCTGAGGGCCCAGCAGTGGATGCAAAAACTACTGGACCAGCTTGTGCTGCAGCACTTTCTTAGAGATTGTCATGAGGTAGGTCCTCCGGTTGTGCTGGGGAACCATAGAGAGAGGCTTAATCCCTGATGGTTGGGGGTGGGGGGCGTGGACTGGGACGCCCCGTCTAAGTGAGTCGGGGAACCACTTAGCCCCTGTATGCCACTAGGAGGCGCTAGGAGTCCTGTGCCAGAGCGCATGCCTGGCAGGTCTCTGTCAGCCCATGTGGGCTCCAGGGAGACAGGAGGGGCCCTTGGCTCCCCTGGCAACCGCTGAGTTCGCGCCTACGGTTCCTAGGGGAGGAGCGCTGATCTCACCTTTCTCTAGAGATTAGCGAAGCGAGGAGAGAGGCGGAGGGCTGGAGGTGGGGGGTTGGGGAGTGGATGGAGCAATGGTTACTCCTTCAGTCCCAGATGGTCCGAATTAGGTCTTCGCTTTTATTTGGCTTAGTTATGGTGCTGGGGACCGGACTTCAGGACTTGAGCTCTAGGCAAGGGCTCGGGCTACGTTACATCACTAGACCCTTAACAACTAGGAATAAAGTCCCTTCTCCTACACACCTCGGGGATCACAGCTGATAAGAGATGGCCCAGACTCCATTCTGCATTGAAATACTGAAACTCCGCCTCTTGACTTGTATTCCAAAGGAACTCGATGGACCCTCTACCACCCCATAGATGGTTCATAGACCTCTCAATTCCCAGAGATGCCCTGGCCCCAACCTCCCCAATCTGTATCACCCGGGACTAGACTCTAGACCTATGAAGACTGATACCCGTTTCTTCTAGAAGGTTCAGGAACCAAGTCCTTGTCTTCCTTCCACCCCAGCTGAAGGTGGTTTGACTCTGCATATCGAACGTCCATGGCAGACTAGTTTCCCTACATACAAAGTAGACACAGGCCTTCATGTCTCCCCACCCCCACCCTCGGTAACTGAGTGAGCCCCTCAGCAATGTGTCCCTGTTGGCCCTCCTCCTCACTGGCGATAATTCCTGACAGTGTCACGGATGTTCCACGCTGCTCCTGCCCTAACTTCTACCCTCATGTGGTAGTCAGAAACCGGAGCCTCTCCGGGTTAACCATGGCCCAGGAAGCTCTCCAGTCCCCCTGATCATACATAGCCCACACCTTCACTTAGTTGAAGAAGCCGGGGATTAGGACACCCTCCTGTCCTTAGGAAAGGATTTGACCCTTGTCGTGAGGCTGTTCTGGACCCAATAGCAAAGATCTGAGATGGAGTTGAAGGTCTCCGGCCTGGAAGCTCAGAGAAGGTGGCGATTCCTCCCCCCCCAACCCCGACTAGGGCCCCCCGCAAAGGAGGCGGGCCTGGAGGCAGGCAGGGGGCGCGCGCGGGCGGGCGCGTGGCCGCGGCGCGGGGGCGAGGGAGGGGGCGCGCGCCCGCCGGAGCTTCTGCCGTTGCCGCCGCCGCCGCTGTCGCAGTGGAGGGGCGAGTGCCTGCCCGCTTGCCGCAGGGACGCTCCTCCAACGCCGCCGCCGCCGCAGGTCTCGGGGGCGCCGGGGGAGGGGGGAAAAGGAGAAGGGAGAGGGGGAGGGGGCCGGCGCGCGCCCCCGCGGACACGCGCGGGGGAGGGGGCTCGTGCGCGTGCTCGCCATCCGGGCCCGCGGGAGGGAGGGGCGGGGGCGGTGCGGGGGCGGACCTGGACCCCGGCCCTGGGGGAGGGACGAACCCGGGAACTGTCCGTGGTGCTGGAGCCGCAGGGAGGGGGGGCAGGGATGAGAGCTAGCCTAGACTAGTCTGCGTTTGCTGTAGGAGTAAAGCAGGGGGTCCCAACCTTCCTACGAGGGGATCAAATTTGCCCTGGTCTTGAGGAGTTCCCAGATTTTTAGGGCTTTGCGTCTTCAGTTCCCGCGGGGTCCGTAGCAGCCTCGGATGACAGGGTGGTGGTGAATCACTTGGAGGGGGGGCCGAGGGCTCTGCATAGGGATATGAGGTATTTGTGATCTGAGTCCGAGGGGCTCTGACTTTTGGGGAGGTTTTTCTTGGTTGTGGAAAGAGTCTAGCCTGGCACTGAGTGGCCAGAGGGGCCAATCCCTTTTAAGAGGCTTTACCTAGAGGATGCGTATCGCCTCCGTTAGGGCTTTTGCCTTCACTGTGGTACTCTAGTAGCGTGTTCATCCCTGTGCAGGGAGTTGGGGGATTAAGCGTTTGACTTTGCGCGTGTGTATGTGAGAAGATGTCCTGGCCCCCTGAGGAGCACATGCTCTGGGGACTTGGGGTTTGGCCGGCTCGGAATTTGTCCTTGAATATGACTGCGTGTACCTCCCGGGACCGCGGAGTTCGGGCCTCTTTTTTTTTTTTTTCTAGGAGGGAGGAGGAGGATCTTGTGACTGGAACAGGGAGGAGCAAACTCTCCGAGGTTCAGGCTTTGGTAGAGAGGAGATTGCGGCTTTGGGAACAAGTCTTGTTTAATAAGCACTTCCCCCTCCCCAAGTGCTAGAGATAGAACAGGATTCCAGAACTTTTTTCTGCAAAGCACGCAACCGCTCTGTCCCTGAGCTCAGCCCTCACTCCTGTGGAGGAAGGAGCTCACAAAACAGCCCATATTTGTTGCTGTCTGGCCTAAAGAAAATATTTTTACTATTGCATTTTGGATGACCTTAGCTTGTGAGGGCTGTTGGATCAGGAGGTTTGGTCTGATCCACATCGGGAATCCTGTATTTTGGGGGTAGACTGGTTCTAGGAGTCAGTAGGCAGCCTGTTGCTCATATTTTGGGCGTTGGCTGGTCAGAATTTGGGGTAACTGTGTTCTTAGTCACAGGTGCTGCGTTTAGGTCTCATTAGAATTTCTGAGCCCAGGGGCATGGGTTTTTTTTCCAGCTCAGAGGCCTAATTTGCAGGAAGCTAAATGTGGAAATAGTCTGGAGGTTTTGGGGAATGTTGGTTTGACAGTGGGGTGCTGGGGCTAGATTTAGGCTTATTCAACCCATAGAATAGGTTAAGGATTTTGAAACAAAATTAAATTAACAGGCTCCTACTATATGGCCAGACTGGCCACAAACTCACTGTCTTCCTTCCTAATGCTGGGATGACAGGCATGCACCTCCCCCTCAATATTGAGAGTTGACGGTTTAGTCCGTCTTTAAAACATTTTTATTTTTATGACGTGTATCTCATTCATCTTACATGTAGGTAACTTCGGGTGCCCTTACCATGGTGCACGTGAGTGGGTCAGAGGGCAACTTTCAGGAGTGAGTTCTCTCCTTCCACGTGTGCATCCCCAGAGACTGAGCTCAGGTGTTCAGGCTTGGCAGCAAGTGCCTTTACCTCCTGAGCCATCTCAGCATCTCAGGGTCTCAGTTTTGCTATGGGCAGGAGGCTCATCTGTTTGAAGAGTTTGTCTAAGTGGTTGATTTAACCTGCAGTGTAGGAGGTGGGTCCAGACACATCCTACTTTGGTTTCCTGTACCTAGCTGATGCTGGGAGAGCCCAGATATTTGGTATTGGGAGACCACACACCTCTTTTATCCAGGAAAGAGCTTGAGAGTCCTCTCTAATCCGACTCTTATGGGCCAAGAGCCTGACCTGGGAGTTCTTGAGGGGTGTTCTGAGGCTGTGCCAGATGAGGAGAGGAACAGTCCTGAGCCCTCTTACTCTGCCCTGCACAGCTGGATGGCTGGATTCATGAGAAGATGCTGATGGCTCGTGATGGCACCCGGGAAGACAGCCACAAGCTGCACAAGAGATGGCTCCGGCACCAGGCGTTCATGGCTGAGCTGGCTCAGAATAAAGAGTGGCTGGAGAAGATAGAGAGGGTGAGGAAGATGAAGGGTCTTCTGCCCTCTGGGAGAAACACCCTCAGCTCTGATCCCCTCACTGTCATCCTGTGGGCTGGTCATCCCTCAACTGCTTCAAACCTGTACAGTGTCTGCCCACTTCTAGCTATGTGACTTGAAGTAGCTATTGTAACCTGGGGCCTCAGTTTGCCCATCTGTACAATGGTCATCCTCTCTTCCTGTTTATGAATGTGTCTTCTACCTTATAAACTCTACCATACTTCCTTTCACATCACTTAAGACATTTAATATGGAAGCCTTAGACATGAGCTGGGGAAGCCCTGGGTTCAAGTAAAATTTAGGGTTTTTTTTTTGTCAGCCCTAGTTCCAGGGTCTATAAACAACTGTGATATTTTAGAAAACTGTGTTGGCCTCCTGGACTCTTGGTTTCTTCTTTTTTCTTTTTTCCTTTTGTTTGTTTGGTTTTGTTTTTTCGTTTGTTTGGATTTGGAGACAGGGTTTCTCTGTAGTCCCAACTTCCCTAGAACTCACTCTGCAGATCAGGCTGGCCTCGAACTCACTGAGATCCACCTGCCTCTGCCTCCTGAGTGCTGGAGTTAAAGTTATGTGGCACCACCATCCAACTCCCTCTCCTCCTCCTCTCCTCCCCCCTCCTCCACTTGCTTTTTGAGACAGTCTTGCCCTGTAACCTAGCCAGGCCTTAAATCCGAGATCTTCTCAGCCTCCGTAGTACTGGATTGCAGTCTTGAATCACCACATGCATCTTCAAAAATAAGCAAATAGCTGTAATTACCTTTCTAGGGGTTTGTGCACACAGAGTGTGTTAGAGCACCGGGTACCGTGTGTGTGATGTAAGACCAGGCACCTGTGGATTTGTGGGGTCCTTTCCTGGTGCTACAAATTGAACTCAGAATTTGATGCATGCTGGGGAGGTGCTCTGCTGCCTAAGCTACGTCAGAGCCAGCTTTTCTCCTTCCTTCCTTCCTTCCTTCCTTCCTTCCTTCCTTCCTTCCTTTCCTTTCCCTCCCTTCCCCTCCTTTCTTTCTTTGTTCTGATATTATAACGATTATTTTTCATTACTGGAAGTGGAATTCAGGACCTTGGATATGCCAGGCTAGCACTCTACCACTGATCCATCTTATGTAGCCCAGGGTCTCTGAGACCCAGGCTGGCCTTAGACTCATTAGTTAGCTGAAGATGACCTTGAACTGCTGGTCCCCCTGCCTCCACCTCCCAAGTTCTGGGAAGACAAGCATGTACCACCGCATTTGCCTTTCCTTTATTTCATTTATCTATTTTTATTACTTTGGTTTGTTGAGACAGAATATGTAGATCAGGCTGGCCTCTGACGTCCAGTGATCCCCCTGCCTCTACTTCTCAAGTGGTACAATTATAGGTGTAAGCCACCATACCTAGTTTGGTCCTAGTTTGGTGTTATTTTTATTTCTTCTTTCATTTTTTTTTTTTTTTTAGACAAGGTGTCATTATGCCATCTTGGTTAGCTTGGAACTCTATGGAGACCAGGCTAACCTCAGACAAAGTCACAGAAATCCTCCTGCCTCTGCCTCCCAGGTGCAGAGATTAAAAGCATGTGCCTGTTATTTTTGCCATTTCATAAATGTAACACTGGGCCATGAAGGCAGTTGACTTCCATTTTGGGAGGGTCTAGACAGGTACTTGCTTTTTAAGGATCAACTTTCCCGTATTCTGGGTGAACCCTTAAAACTGTAGCCGAGGACACCCCTGCTTTTCTATTTAGAGACATTCATGCTAGCCTTAAATGATCTCATCGGTAAACCCTTAAAGGGGAGTACGTAGCAAAACCAGTCTTCTGGACCTTGAGTTTAATGGAGGTTCATTTTTTTTCTCGCCTCTCTCCTCCCCTCCCTTTCCCTCTCCTCCCCTCCCTTCCTCTTTCTTGCTCCCCCCCTTTTCTCTCCTCCCATACCCTCTCTCCTCTCCCTCTTCTTTCTCCTGGTCCTACTGTGCGTTCATCACTCTGTGACTATCTGTCTTTCCCGATTTCCTTCCCATATTTGTTTGAGTCTCTTTGTCTCCCCCACCCATCCTGTCTGTCTCTTTTCTCGCTTCCATTTCTGTCTCTAACTCCCTGCTCTGTCTCTCTCTGTGTCTCTCCTGTTGTCACGGAATCTCTGTCTGTTTCTATTGCCCGCCTCCTCCTCCTCTTCCCATCTCCGACCTTCCGTCCCTCTGGCCAGGAGGGCCAGCAACTGATGCAGGAGAAACCGGAGCTGGCAGCCTCTGTGCGCAAGAAATTAGGTGAGATCCGGCAGTGCTGGGCGGAGCTGGAGAGCACCACACAGGCCAAGGCACGCCAGCTCTTCGAGGCCAGCAAGGCGGACCAGCTAGTGCAGAGCTTTGCGGAGCTGGACAAGAGGCTGCTTCATATGGAAAGCCAGCTGCAAGACGTAGATCCTGGTGGAGACCTGGCCACTGTCAACAGCCAGCTCAAGAAGCTACAGGTATGACCGATTGGCTGGCCTGGTGAGGGGGGGCTCTCTTGTGGCAGAGAGGGACAGCTTACATCCAACCCTCTGGGGTGTTTCAACCTGAGGCTGTCCAGCTAGGAGTCACTGGAAGCAGCTGTCATCTTAGGGTCTGGGGCACACAGGACAGAGGGGACCTAGAATGAAATAAGCAATACAAAACATTTCTCAGGATTTTGATATTATTTTCTGTGTGGAAAAAGAAAGGCCCAGAGGTAGAACAGCTTTGGTTAGAGTAACAGTGCCCTCCGTGGAATATTTCCTCTTTCGGTCCCTGGGCTCAGTGTTTGTTGACTCCTACAGCAATCTCAGGAAACAGATGCTGTTATTAACCCCGTCTTACCAATGAGAAAACCGCACAAAAAGCTAAGTGCCTAACCCAAAGATGACAGTGGCCAGTTCTGCCTTATCCAACAGAGGGTCCCTAAAGAGTATCCCTGAGCCTGCCTAAGCTCCATGGCTAGCTTGGCAGCTGGTTAGTGTTCAGGCCTTGAAGGTCTCTGTGGCATTTGGTATGGGGTGTGGATAAAGGCTCCATATCCCTCCAGAGGTAGAATGGCCCCCGTCTTTAAATGCCAGGAAATGGTATTTGATTGGCTAATCATAAACAGAGGCTGTGGAAAGTGAATTTCCCCACTAGGGGAGCAAATGGTAGGGGCTGGATTTGAACCCAGACTCTTCAAGTCTTCACTGCTCCTTGGATGGAATTCTTAGGAAGTTTTTCCTGTAAAGTGATCAACATGGTAGGTAGAAAATTAAATAAATGAATAAAATAAGTAAAATACATAAACTGAAAATGTAGATCAGTTGGGAGAATGCTAGTCTGGATTTGATGCCCATCCTTGCGTAAATCAGAGTATTAACAGACAGGCCTGGAATCCTAGCACTCTAGAAGTGGAAGCATGGGGACATGCTTGGCCTCAGCCAGTTCCTGACTAACCTGGGCTACAGGAGACCCTGTCTCAAACCAACAGCAAAATTAGACCTTAGAAAAATTAAACTCTGTGGCTCAGTGGTAGAGCCCCTGCCTAGAATCCCCCAGTGAGGGGCTGGGGGCGTGGCTCAGTGGTAGAGCCCCGCCTAGAATCCCCCAGTGAGGGGCTGGGGGCGTGGCTCAGTGGCAGAGCCCCTGCCTAGAATCCCCCAGTGAGGGGCTGGGGGCGTGGCTCAGTGGCAGAGCCCCTGCCTAGAATCCCCCAGTGAGGGGCTGGGGGCGTGGCTCAGTGGTAGAGTACTTGCTTGATACCTTCAAAGCCCTGAGGTCCATTTTCAGCCAGGAAAAAAAAAGACTAATAAGAAAAGCGTAATTATGCAAATATGCTGATCTTTTTAAAAGCTTTGCTTATTAGGCCTGTCACTATTAACCATGAAAAATGAAAAATTTCAATATTTATTGATTCTTTGAAATGAATACTAAATCTATCACAAATTATCCTTAATAGCTCTCTTTTATAAAGGACAACTTGGGGCTGGTGAGATGCCCCTGCCGATAAAGGCACATGCTGCCGAGCGTGACAACTTTGAGTTCTGTCCTCGGGATCCCCGTGGTAGAAGGGACTCCCATAAAGTCATTCTTCCACCTACACATGCGCACGCGCACGCGCACACGCACATGCACATGCACATGTATGTGGCATGTATGCACCCACACACACATGCATGTGCTCACACATACTAAAGACAAGATGGATGAATCTTTTTTATACACAGAAAGTGGGCTGAAGAAACGGCTCAGCAAAATGTTTGCTGCTCAAGCATGAGAATCCATGCCTGAGCCACACAAAACAGCCAGTGCACACTGGTAATCCCAGTGCTGGTAGGTGACAGCAGGAGGCTCCCTGGGGTGTGCTGGCCACTTGGTCTCCAGATTCACTGAGACACCCTGCCTCAGGCAACTGAAAAGGGCAGTGATGGAGGGCGATAGCCTTGACATTGACCTCTGACCTCCACGTGCACACACACAGCCATGAAACACACACACACACACACACACACACAGAGAGAGAGAGAGAGAGAGAGAGAGAGAGAGAGAGAGAGAGAGAGAGAGAGAATGAGAATGAGAATAGTTTATGTAGCCTAAGTTGGTTTTGAACTTTCTGTGTAGCTGAAAGATAACCTTGATTTCAAGCCTTCATTCTCTCCCGCTCGAGCACTGGTATTATGGGCGCGAGCCACCATGCTTTGCTTACAGTGCTGGAAATCAGACCCACGTTCTACCAGCGGCCCCACAAACTTGGCCCACACCTTACTATCCTTTATAAAAAGAGCTTGCATCAGGCCTCGAAAGGCTCTCAGGGCTCTCCAGGCACACACACTGTTAACCAATACTCTGCACCACACACTGTGACCCCGAATCCTTCAGTAGGTGCCCATGGGAAAGCCATGATGGAATCCCTGGCTACACAGCCTTTCAGGGCCATGTTTAGTTGTTGATTTGGATTTTGTTTTGTTTTTTGTCTGTTTGTTTTTTGAAGCAGGGTCTCACTATACAGCCAGGCAAACTCGAACCCCAGGCAGTCCTCTCGTCTCTCCCTCCCGAGTGTGGGTAGAGATTATTGAGCGGCTGGGTTTGAATCGTAGCCCTTCTGCTTTCTTGTTGAGTCACATTGGAGGAGTAGCTGTGCCCATTTGTCTCCTTCCATTCCTGGAAGGACCCTGGCACTGGTCACCGTCAAGGGGCATAGCCTGGAGCCAGGCTGCCTGCAGCTTTCTAACTCAGACTCAGTGACAGGGTAGCTAAGGGATATTACTCATCTCTCTTTGCCTCAGTTTCTCCTTTGCTAAAATAGACATACTGATGGTACTGCCTCCTTTCCGCTGTGAAGATGAAAAGATGAAACCCATAAGGTATTCGCAGACTAACTGTGCCTTCATAGCTGAGAGTTAAAATGTTTGGAAGTTCTCTTGGTGGCCCCCACCTGGAAGCTGGGACTTGGGAGGTGGAGGAAGGAAGATCGGGATATCAAAGCTGTCTCTGCTACATCATGGGTTTCAGGCCAGCCTGGCTTGAAGTTTCTCAGTAGGTTATACTGACCTATTGACCAATACGTCCATAGGAGGTTGGGGCAAAAGAAGGTAATGGATTGAGATCGTGACTGAAGTACACATGTGTATATGTGAAATATGTATGTATACACATGCATGTATGTATGTGTATGTGCATATGTACACACATGTATATGCTCTTGAAAGAATAACAAAACCCCTTATTTTGGTTCTTTGCATGGTGTGTGTGTGCATGTGCGTGTGTGTATGTGAGTGTGTGTGTGTGCGTGTGCATGTGTGTATAGGCCAGTGGCCAGAGGCTGTCCATTCTTTGTTTCATTTTAAATTTTGTTTATTTTAATCATGCGCATGTGTGTATCGGTATGAGCATGTGATGTGTTCGTGGAGGCTAGAAGTGTCGGACACTCCCGAGCTGTAGTTACAGGTTTGCTCAGCCACCTGACAGGCCAAGAGCCCTGGGAATTGAACTCACGTCCTCCGAAAGTGCAGCGCATGCGCCTAACCATTGAACGGCGGGGGCCTCTCGCTCACTCTACCTGCAACTCACCAGTTTCACCAGACCGGCCGCTCCTTGAGCTCCAAGGACCCTCTTGCCTCTGCTTCCCCATTGCTCAGATTACTGGCACACACTGCCATGCCCAGCTTTTTCTGAGAGAGAGGTTGTTTCAACTGAGGCTCTCGTGCACGGGTGGCAAGCAATTCCCTGATCGAGCCATCTCCACTAACCCAAGCCATCACTTTGCGCTTTTTTTTTTTGGACAGAGTCTCACCAGGTAGCCTTGCTGGGCTGGAATTCACTATGTAGACCAGGCTGGCCTCAAACTCATAGAGATCCACTTGTCTCTGTCTCTCTAGTGCTGGGATTAAAAGTGTGTTTGACCATGCCTGACTCTAAAACATTTTTAACTTAAAAAAAAAAAAAAAAAAAGGTTATTTTGGGACCGGGACACAGCATATGTGATATCTTGGGTTTTATCCTCAACATTGTAAAATCAAACAAACAAGCAAATCAAAGCATGTCCAGGTGCGGAGGTGATGCATCCCTGTGAACGCTGCACTTCGAAGGTACAGAGGAGTGCATGGCCGTCCTCGGCTACAGAGTGAGGTGGAGGCCAGCCTCTGCTCTGTGAGGCCGTCTCTGTACAACATAAGCATCTACAAAAGAGCCAGCAGAAACGACACGCATCCTAGCACTTGCGAGGCTGAGGCAGGGGAACACCTATAAGTTTTAAGACTAGCCTAGGCTACATAATACCCAATTTCAAAAACAAAAACGAAAAGCGAGAGAAAATCTGCCCCGAGTTAGTTGCCTCTCTGGCTTTAATTACATTATTTGGTGACAATTATTTCCTGTGTTTCTACTCAGATTCCATTTGGAGCATCTACTTCTCATGTGACTTTTTATAAATGTATTTGGGGGTGGCATATGGCGCTCAACCTAGACACTCCGGGCTCTCTCAGCACCAGAGCTTCTGGTGACGATGCTGCCTCCCAGAAGCAGAGCTGTTTCCTGAATTCCAGCCAAGGCTAGCATGGCCACACTTAGATTCTGCAGTGGTAGGCCTGGGTCTGCATTTGTGACTCTTCCTCTTAACTAGAGGCAAGCTTGGGCCTCATGGCTTTGTTGGCCAGGCCTGTTGTAGTGTGACTTGTAGGGTGTGTGTGTGTGTGTGTGTGTGTGTGTCACACACCTGCAATCCCAGCACTTAGGAAGTGGAGCCCAGCCTGGACTATCTGAGACGCTGTCTCAAGACACCAAAACAAACCAAAATCTGAGACAGGTCAGGTGTGGTGGTGCACACCTTTAATCCCAGCACTCAGGAGAAAGAGGTGGTGAGTTCAAGGCTGGTCTGGTCTACAGAGCAAGTTCCAAGACAGCTTGGATACACAGTAAGATCCTGTCTAAGAGGAAAGAAGGAAGGAAGGGATCTTCATCAGAGCTGTCTCTCCCTCCCCTGGGTGGAACTATGAGATAGAAGCAGGAGTCCCATTTTGCCAAGTCAAGGCTGAAAACAGGAGAAAGTAAAGGGAAAGTGCCAGAACAGGCCTCCTGGGCTCCTTCTCCAGCAGGGGGCGCTCAAGACAGGAGTGGGCTCTGGCCTGCAGATGGAGCCCAGCTGGGCCTCATGAGAGGGTGGGGGGAGGCTCCTCCCAAGGTCCTGCTGTTCCCTGGGGCCTGCCTGGGAGCTGAGCACAGGGTGTCTGACAGAGGGAGGCCCAGAGCCACCATCCAGATTGGCATGCGCATACTGGGCATACCGGGGAACCTCTCCCTCTCCTCTCTCTGTTGTGCTGCACCCCCCCCCGCCCCACCCCCACTTTGTTCTATTTGAACTTTTGCATCTCCGCCAGGCAGGGTGGCTCACACCCGGAATCTTCACACCTGGGAGGCTGAGAGAAGAGGAGTGTCAGGGGCAGGAGGCTAACCTGAGTCACTTAGTGAGTTTTCAGTCCCGAAAACAAAACAACTCCACCCGCTGCCCTCTTTTGACCTCACACTAGTCTTTGTGTGCCTTGCTCAGCTACTGCAGCAGCAGGCACGTCTCCTCCCAGGACCAGGCCACGTGACCCAGAGTCCTTTTTCAGAGCCTCTTGTCCAACGTCCTTTCTGGTTGAGAGACCAGATGGTAGAGTGCTAGCCCTCAGGGACCTAGCCAGCTGGTCTGGCTCAGCTCCTGCTGTCCTGCCACTGTTGGGGGATAAGCAGGGGACGTGCAGTGTAGACATTGCTGCCGCCTAGCCACATCCCTAAGGACCCCTCCCTAAGATCACTTCCTGTGCAGGCCTCTCCACCCAGGGAGACACACCCCCACCCCGTCCTCACGCCGTCCTCACCCGCTCTGTTTCTGCATGGCTGAAGGCAAGAGTCCTGGTTCCTGCTTTAGATACTCCAGGGTTCCAATCTCCATTCTTCCACAGCGTGACCAAGGGCCTGGGTTGCATTATCCGAATATGAAAAACCGTGGTGAGCATCTGAGCCTTTGGTTCTGCGGTGCTGAGTTCAAATTCTGCCTCTTGCAGGTTTTACTCTGGACTTCCATTTCTGAAAGTGGGAGCTGGGAAGGGAGCACGGTGGATCCAGGTGGGGAGGGGCCAAGTAAGGTGAGGGCTTCATGCCCGGGTTGTGGAGTCTGAGACAAACCCTGCCCCTCCTGCCTTCTGTCGATTCTGTTTTCTGTCCTTTAAAAAAAAAAAGATTTATCTATTTTCCTTTTGCATTGGTCCTTTGCCTTCATGTATGTCTGTATGAAGATGTCTAATCCCCTGCAACTGGAATTACAGACAGTTGTGAGCTGCCGTGTGGGTGCTGGGATTTGATCCTGGGTCCTCTGGAAGAATAGCTCTCTGGTACCTTTCTTACTTTCTTGATACAGCGACTTACTATGTAGCTCCAGATGGCCTGAAACTCAATGTGCAGATCAAGTTGGCCTTGAACACACAGAGACCCACAGCCCTTTGCCTCCAGAGAGCTGGAATTAAAGGCATGAGTTGGCACCACTCTATCCTCCTATTCTTCCTCCTCTCCCTCCTCCCCTTCCTCCTCCCCTCTTCCTCCCCCAGTTGCCTTTGAGCTACCTGATGTGAGTGCTGGGAACTGAGTTCTGGTCCTCTGCAAAAGCAGTGGGTGCTCTTAACTGCTAAGCCAGGCCTCCAGCCCTCTTCCTTTTTATTTTTATTTTTTAACTTTAATGGCTTTTGGAAAAAACTGATATAATTTATATACCATAGGATGCAGATTTCTATTCTTCCACTCTTCTTTCTAAAAAACGTTTTATTTATTATGTGACAGCTCCAGCACCGCCACGGTCCTGAGCTCAGGCGTAGGCCTGGGGGATTAAAGAAAGACTCAGACTCGGGTCATCCGTTATGAGAGAATGCCAATGCCTTTACTGGGCAGGTTCAATATATACACCAAGCCAGGGAAGGAAAAACACAAACTGAGAAAAAAAAACAGGAACTCAACTGGGGGGCAATGGGATGTCAAGTGTAAATTCCCTTCCTGGGGTACCATGTATTAGTCAGGATGTTTTTGATCTTAGAGGAACCGCAGAATGTTACTTAGTAGACAGCAGCACACGGAAAGTCTCAGCCTGGGCATAGCAGCCTTTCGGGGTCCTACAACTATGTATGTATGTATGTATGTATGTATGTATGTATGTATGTATGTATGTATGTGATATGGGCCACACATGTGAAGGTATGAGAAAAACCTTCAAAACTCAGTTTTCTCCTTGCACTATAGGATCTGGGAATTAGGATCAGGCCATTTACCCACTGGGCTACCATCAGCCCAACTTTCTTTTTTCTTGAGACTGTAGCCTAGACTACGCACCCCCATGTGCTGGGATTGTAGGTGTATACTGTAACTCACACCTAGCTGAACTTGCAAAGTTTTAAAAGGACTTATTTACTTATTTTATGTGAGTAGACTGTAGCTGTCTTCAGACACACCAGAAGAGGGCATCGGATCCCACTACAGATGGTTGTGAGCCACCATGTGGTTGCTGGGAGTTGAACTCAGGACCTCTGGAAAAGTACCCAGTGCTCTTAACTGCTGAGCCATCCAGCTCCCCGCATTTTTTTTTTTTTAATGAGGAAAAAAGTCTGACCATACTTTTGTGTGTCTAATGCCCTTGTCCTTTCAGGACTGGATCCTTGTAAAGCATCTCGGGTTATGGAGGGAGGGCCTGCCTAACATGCATAAAACCTTACGACCAACCGCAGCACCCATAAACCGGATGTGGTAGAACATGCCTGGAGATGGATGCAAGAGGGCTGGAGAGATGGCTCAGCAGTTAAGAGCACTGGATGGTTATCCAGAAGACCCGGGTTCAATTCCCAGCAGCACTCACATGGCAGCTCACAACTGTCTGTAACTCCCAGTTCCAGGGGAACCAACAGCTTCACAGTAGACATAAATGTAGGCAAAACACCAATGCGTATGAAATTGAGACAGAGAGTGCTAGGATTAAGGGCATGTACCAACTGCCTGTAAAATACATACATCTTTAAGAACTACATTTTAAAAGACAAAAGACAAGGGGGTGACTAGAAGGGGGCAGGGAGGGGAATGAGAAGTGAATAAATAAAATAATAAACAAGTTTCCATTTAAAAAAGAAGCTTAAAGGAATAGCACCATAAATATATATGACTCTAGCACACACACAAAAAAAAGACAGAGAAGTGGGGAGGAGAAGGGAAAGAAAGAAGTTCTTTCTGAGAGCTGAGAGTCTTGTGTTGCAGTTCTTTGCTTTAATCTGTTACCTCTTAATTTTATTATTGCTCTGCTTTCTTCTCTTTCGTCTATTTGGAATCAGACAAGCACTCTGTAAGCACATTTTTGGTGAAATATCAACCTAGAAATCGTCAGTAAAACATAAAGTCTCCCACCCACTCCCCAGCCCCATGCTCCCAAAGGAATCTCAATGATCGGTTAGTACGTATCCTTCTAGACTTTTCTCTGTGAGTCTCTGAATGTGTTCGTATGGGTACATGTTTTCCTCAATGCCTTCATTTTATTGGGTTTTCATGCTTAATTTAAATTTTTGAATAAATAAAATTTCATGGTTCAGACTTCAAAAAACATATGAAAAAATAGTGTGTGCAAATCTCCCCCAGCCTGGTCCTCCATTCTGTGGGTTCGCATCCCTCCAGTAGGTGACATCTGTTGTGAATTTCTTGTTTACTCCAGGGGATTTTTATCCATGTGCAATCCACTACAAATACATCTCAGATGGAGGACTCGAAATTGCTTTTTCCTCTGCTCAGTCACCCCTGACTATTGTTCCACACTCGGGCAGATTTTCTTTAACTATTTCTTTCTTGTATTTTCATTAGTTTTGAGACAGAGTTTCATGTAGCCTAGGCTGACCTCAAACTTGCTATGTACTACTATGAACTACTCATCCTCCTGCCTCCACCCCCTCAAGGCTGGACTGGCAGATGTGTGCCACCTTACCTTTTATCTGTGTGTGTGTGTGTGTCCCTGTGTGTGTGTCCCTGTGTGTGTTTCTGTGTGTATCCCTGTATGTATTCTCATGTGTGTGTTCTATGTCTATTCCTCTGTGTGTGTGTCCTTGTGTGTGTTCCTGTGTATATTCCTGTGTGTGTTTCTGTGTGTGTGTCCCTGTGTGTATTCCTGTGTGTGTTTCTGTGTGTGTGTTACTGTGTGTGTCCCTGTGTGTGTGTTCCTGTGTGTGTCCCTGTATGTCCTGTGTGTGTCCCTGTGTGTGTTTCTGTGTGTGTGTCCCTGTGTGTGTGTTCCTGTGTGTGTCCCTGTGTGTGTGTCTCTGTGTGTGTTTCTCTGTGTGTGTCCCTGTGTGTGTGTCTCTGTGTGTGTTTCTCTGTGTGTGTCCCTGTGTGTGTTCCTATGTATATTCCTGTGTGTGTTTCTGTGTGTGTTTCTGTGTGTGTGTCCCTGTGTGTGTTCCTGTGTGTGTCCCTGTGTGTGTTTCTGTGTTCGTATCCTTGTGTATGTGTTCCTGTGTATTTTTCTGTGTGTGTTCCTTTGTGTGTGTGTGTGTTTGTGTGTGTGTCTCTGGGTGTTCCTATAGTGTGTGTGTTCCTGTGTGTAAGCATAGGTGTATGCATGCCACAGCAAGCATGTGGATGTCAGAGGCCCACCTCAGGTGTGGGTCCTCACCCTCCATCTTGTTTCAGACAGAGCTATGCTCTTTACTGCTGTGTATACCCTGCTTGTTAGTCCACAAGCTCCCCAGGATCCTCTGATCTCCAAGTCCCATCCCTCTTTAGGAACACTGGATTTGCAAATATGCACTACTGTACCCAGCTTTACATGGGTTCTGGGGGTTCAAACTCAGGTCCATTTTTGTGCAAAGTACCTTACCCGCTGAACCATCTCTACTTTTCATATTTTTAATTATGGTGGTAGATATGTGCAGTGAGTTCAGGTGCCCATGGAGGCCAGAGGTGTCCCGTCCCCTTAAGGCTGGAGTTACAGGTGCTTGTGATTTGCCTGCCGTGGGACTAGGGAACCAAACACGGTCCTCTGGAAAAATCAGAATGCACACTTAACCACTGAGCCATCCAGCCTCCACCATCTCATTTAAGAGTGAGACGGGCAAGCTTCTTTGAGTATAGGTGCCATATCTCTTGAGATCTGTTTACTGTTTGCTTTGGAGAAGCTGCCAAATTGGCTTATAAAAGGGCCTGCCCGTTTACACCGCCCCTGGTGGTGGCTGAGTGTCTCTGTCCTTGCCAACAGGACATAGTATCCAGCTTTTACACTTGGCTAAAAAAGGATGTCATCTATTTATATCTTTCCTGCCCATCAATGGCACTAGGCATTTTTTTCTGCTGCCCATTTTCATCTGCTGTCTATTTCTGTTTGGGACATTTTTTTCCCACACTTACATTATTTGTTTTTAGATTTTTATTTAAAAAAATTGTACATGTGTGCAACGTATTGTTGCAAGCATGCATTGCGCTTGAGGGGGCCAAAGAGGATGTTGAATCCCTGTGACGTGGAGTTACAGATGGTTGTGAGCCTCGGCGTGGATGCTGGAGGTGGAATCCAGCTCTTCGGGAAGAGCAGCCAGTGTTCTTAACCGCTGAGCTACCTTTCCGCTCCTGTGGACACTGTGGTTTTGTGCATCACACACATCACAAGATAGGCCTACTGTGTGCCAGTACTATTCCAGACACCTCCTATAGAGCGGTAAAGCAGGCCTGGCGGTGCCCGGGAGGCTCACATTCTAGAAGCGGGGCAGTAATTTGAAAACCACAGGAGTGAGGACAGTTCGTCACATCAGGGGTGTGCAGCTGGGGTCCCAGCTGAAGGATGCTGAAGGAGAGTCATCCATGAGCTCCTGGCCAGTCAGGGCTACAGAGGAAGACCATGTGCCAAGAGAAGCAAGACTTTATAGTTATCTGTTCACGGGTGTCTACTGTGCTTTATAGTCACCCATTCACGGGTGAATGGTGTTACAAAGAGAACGGAGTGGCAGCAGGTTTGAGGATATGTGGAGGGAATCTGAGTATTTAGGTTTTTATTTTATTTTATTTTGGGTTTTTTTTTTTTTTTTTTGGTTTTTGGTTTTTGGTTTTTCGAGGCAGGGTTTCTCTGTGTAGCCCTGGCTGTCCTGGAACTCACTCTGTAGACCAGGCTGGCCTCGAACTCAGAAATCCGCCTGCCTCTGCCTCCCAAGTGCTGAGATTAAAGGCGTGCGCCACCACTGCCCGGCTAGTTTTTATTTTTTAAGCTTTTGTTTTGTTTTTCGAGACAAGGTTTCTTTGTGTAGCAGCCCTGGCTGTCCTGGAACTCACTTTGTAGACCTAGCTAACCTCAAACTCCTAGAGATCTGCCTGGAATTAAAGGTGTGCACCACCACACCTGGCTATCTCTCAGTGGTTTTATTTTTTAAATTATTTATTAAAGTATATGAGTACACTGTAACTATCCTCAGACACACCAGAAGAGGGCATCGGATCCCATTACAGATGGTTGTGAGCCACCATGTGGTTGCTGGGAATTGAACTCAGGACCCCTGGAAGAGCAGTCGGTGCCCTCATCCTCTTGAGCCATCTCTCCAGCCCTATCTCTGAGTGTTTTAAAGGAACTAGTTTTAACCTGTCGTAGTGACGCCCCAGAATTTGAGAGGTGAAGGACCATCTTGACTACATAGTAAGTTTTAGGCCAGCTTGAGCTACTTGAAAATCTGTCTCTGAGAGTAGGGAGAGTGGGAGGGATGGGAGGAGGGAGGGAGGGATGGGAGGAAGGAGGGAGGGATGGGAGGAGGGAAGGAGGGATGGGAGGAGGGAAGGAGGGAAGGAGGGATGGGAGGAGGGAAGGAGGGATGGGAGGAGGG